>NC_141028.1:61120000-61312500 GCF_052040795.2 Danio rerio
GCAGACTTTTTCTTTCTTAGTGGCATGCGCAGATGAATTGTTCACCACAAAACTAGCAATATGAGACGATCATCAAAACTAACCGTATTGATTCCATTTGGACTTTTGCTTTTGCGCGTGTGTGTGTGTGCTTTCAGAGGAACGGTGTTGTGTTTGGGAATCATGTGAGTGGTGATCAGTTCAGCAGTGTTACCCAGCGTCCTCTGCAGCTGCCGCTCCCACAGAGTCAGCCACTGTCCGATGCCAGATCCTCCAACTCCAATATAAACAATGCCAATGGTCCCGGCATCACCAACGGCTGGCACAGCGGCAGGAGCCTGGTGTCATCCCTGAGCGTCTGCCTGAACCTCAGAGCAGATGGAGAAACACAGACACACAGGTCAGCCTCATGTTTACAGAATTATTCCGCCTCCAATTCGATCGATATTTATATAGTGATATTTAATAGAGCAAACACATGTTCACAGTGTTTCTAATAATATTTTTTCTGGAGAAAGTCTTCATCAATCAATCAATCAATCAATCAATCAATCAATCAATCAATCAATCAATCAATCTATTAATCTATCAATCAATCATTCAATCAATCAATCAATCTATTAATCTATCAATCAATCATTCAGTTGGTCAGACAGCCAACCAACCAATAAACAAATCAATCACTTAATCAATCAATCAATCAATCAATCAGACAACCAACCAACAAACAAATCAATCACTTAATCAATCAATCAATCAATCGATCAATCAATCAATCAGTCAATCAATCAATCAATCAGACAGCCAACCAACCAACAAACAAATCAATCACTTAATCAATCAATCAATCAATCAATCAATCAATAAATCAATCAATCGGACAGCCAACCAACCAACCAACAAACAAATCAATCACTTAATCAATCACTTAATCAATCAATCAATCAACCAATCAATCAATTAACCAGTCACTCTATTAATCAATGTTATTAGGCCGTTCTCCAGTGCTGTTGGATATCCCACCATTCAAGTGGAGAACCCGACTCGTGATGATGTCAGTGACGAGGACAGGACTTCTGGAGAGTTTTACAGTGGTGAAGAGTTTCACGATGAGGACGTGATGCTGGCCAGAGACAGGTAATGCTGGAAAATTCTTCTTCATGACCATTACTACAGCTGAAATGAAAAGAAGAAACGATTCTGCATCAATTCTGAGCATAGTTTATAACAGCATATGGCGCTGCCTAGAGCGCCGTCTGCTGTTAAACACTAGCCTAGAGCGCCGTCTGCTGTTAAACACTAGCCTAGAGCACTGCTTGCTGTTAAACACTAGCCTAGAGTGCCGTCTGCTGTTAAACACTAGCCTAGAGCGCCGTCTGCTGTTAAACACTAGCCTAGAGCTCCGTCTGCTGTTAAACACTAACCTAGAGCGCCATCTGCTGTTAAAAACTAGCCTAGAGTGCCGTCTGCTGTTAAACACTAGCCTAGAGCGCCGTCTGCTGTTAAACACTAGCCTAGAGCGCCGTCTGCTGTTATACACTAGCCTAGAGCGCCGTCTGCTGTTAAACACTAGCCTAGAGCGCCGTCTGCTGTTAAAAACTAGCCTACAGTGCCATCTACTGGTAAACACTAACCTAGAGCACCATCTGCTGTTAAAAACTAGCCTAGAGCACCGTCCGCTGTTAAACATTAGCCTAGAGCGCCGTCTGCTGTTAAACACTAGCCTAGATCACTGTTTTCTGTTAAAAACTTGCCTAGAGCGCCGTCTGCTGTTTAAAAACTAGCCTAGAGCACCGTCTGCTGTTAAACCCTAGCCTAGAGCGCCGTCTGCTGTTTAAAAACTAGCCTAGAGCGACATCTGCTGTTTAAAAACTAGCCTAGAGCGCCATCTGCTGTTAAACTTAAGCCTAGAGTGCCGTCTGCTGTTAAACACTAGCCTAGAGCACTGTATTTTAAACACTAGCCTAGAGCACTGTTTTCTGTTAAAAACTTGCCTAGAGCGCCGTCTGCTGTTTAAAAACTAGCCTAGAGCACCGTCTGCTGTTAAACCCTAGCCTAGAGCGCCGTCTGCTGTTAAAGACTAGCCTAGAGCGCCGTCTGCTGTTTAAAAACTAGCCTAGAGCACCGTCTGCTGTTAAACCCTAGCCTAGAGCGCCGTCTGCTGTTTAAAAACTAGCCTAGAGCGACATCTGCTGTTTAAAAACTAGCCTAGAGCGCCATCTGCTGTTAAACTTAAGCCTAGAGTGCCGTCTGCTGTTAAACACTAGCCTAGAGCACTGTATTTTAAACACTAGCCTAGAGCACTGTTTTCTGTTAAAAACTTGACTAGAGCGGCATCTGCTGTTTAAAAACTAGCCTAGAGCAGCATCTGCGATTTACAAACTAGCCTAGAGCGCCATATGCTGTTAAACACTAGTATAAAGCACCATCTGCTGTTAAATACTAGCCTAGAGCACCATCTGCTGTTGGAAAAGCAGAATTTTGAGCTGTAACAGTGCTTTGTCCTGCAAGGTCATACAGAGACGTTCAAGACACACTCAGTGATGGAGATTCAGTCCGAGACCAGGACATGTATGAGAGTGTGTGTGATGATGAAGACGAGCAGCTGATTTCCCCGCATCCCCAGCGCTCCTCAAGACGACTCCTGCGCTCCACGGCTCCAGGTCAGAGACCAGACAGACGAAATACGCATTTTACAGCTTCACACCCAACAACTTTCACACTGCTGTTGACTGTGAATGACTTCAGAAATGACTGTGAGCACGTGTACACAGTGGCAAATCAGCTCTGTTTAAGAACTCAACAGCGCTCAAATGTATTGCATTTTTTAAATTTTACTATCAATCGGTACCGAATTCCAGTATCATGACAACCCTAGTTGAAACTGAAATTAGAAACTTAAATCCTTCTCACGACACCTGCAATGTTGTTAGTTTACTGAATATTTTTCCATATGAAGAAACTCATGTTGATGTGTTTGTTTCTCGGTTCAGCCTCCCACAGGTCTGCTTTTCATTTCGAGTGTCTGCGCAAACAGAGTCAGGATCAGATTCAGCTTCGTCCCGCAGCTTCACCACCACAGCATCATCAGGTGATCAACAACATGAGAAAACACAGCACACCGCTCGAATAAATGAAATAAAACTGCATCAGCAGCAGGACTGGCCTCACAAAACTAAATCCCCTGGGAATGCACCTGAACAGAATAATGCACTATACACCCATTCATATTGCATTAGTAGTTTCTAAATAATACAGACACTCTTGACTGACAGACCTGGTTAGTAGTGGATTATATTTAGTCAGGATTACGCAACCAGATTACAAAATTTAAGTACTCGTAACTACTTTTAAAATACTTGTAATCAGAATAGAGTTCCATTCATTTTTTTTTCGGCTTAGTCCCTTTTATTAATCGAACCAGCGACCTTCTTGCTGTGAGGCGGCAGCACTACCTACTGCGGCACTGCGTCGCTGCTTCGAGTCCCTAAAATGGATAAACTAAATTGGCTGTAGTGTATAAGCGTGTGTCAACTTGAGTGTGTATGGGTGTTTCCCAGTACTGGGTTGCAGCTGAAAGGGCATCCGCTGTGTAAAGCATATGCTGGATAAGTTGGCAATTCATTCCGCTGTGGCGACCCCTGATGAATAAAGGGACTAAGCTGAAGGAAAATGAATGAATGAATGAATGAATGACAATCCACTGATTTTAGAGTGTATATAGTATTGAGTCAAGTAGTTAAAATACTTTGTTGAGCATTTCAATTACTTTTCAGACAAAGTAATTAGCAAATCAGTTTAAATACAATTTCAATTATACAATTACTAATTGATGACCTTTTTAACTACCTAACACTAGATACCATAAATGTCTGAAAATCTAAGAGATTATATTACTATCTACAAATCTTGTGCTGTAATTTGTTATCCATTACAGATTTCAACTTAAAAGTAATCTGCACAACCAGTGTGTGTAATCTGTGAGTTTTTCTGTGCAGGTGAGGATGATGAGTGGCCAGGAATCCAGCCAATCACGACTCTCTCCGACGCGCTCCATCCGCTCGTGGGTCACGCCCCCAACCACACCTCCTCCATACACTCCACTGGTCCAGGCCACGCCCAGCGCCAGCAGCACTCCGGGATTGGTCCACAGAGGCTTCTGGAACACACAGCAGGCTTCTGATTGGTCGATGCGGTCTCCGCCCACCACCTCCTCCCTCTTGAAGGTCCCTCCACGGCTATGTGGACATCATCTGCAGACGCGGAGCAGCGCACACAGCCTGGTGGAGGCCGTGAGTCAACATATTTACTCACCATTTACACTGCGTTTACACTCGTAATTTACACTGTTTACACATTTACTCACTATTTTTAGTGTGTATACACTTATAATTTAAACTGTTTACACATTTACTCACCATTTACACTGCGTTTACACATTTACTCACCATTTACACTGCATTTACACATTTACTCACCATTTACACTGTGTTTAAACTCATAATTTACACTGTTTACACATTTATTCACCATTTACACTGCATTTACTCACCATTTACACTGCATTTACTAATTTACTCACCATTTACACTGTTAACACACACCATTTACACTGTGTTTGTAATCACCTTTTACACTGTTTACACATTTACTTACCATTTACATTGTTAACACACACCATTTACACTGTTTGTAATCACCATTTACACTGTTTACACATTTACTTACCATTTACACTGCATTTTTACTCACCATTTACAGTGTTAACACATTTACACACCATTTACACTGTTAACACACACCATGTTGACTATTTACACAATTATTCACCATTTACACTTCGTTCACACAATTACTCACCAGTTACACTGCATTTACTCATTTACTCACCATTTACACTGTTTACACATTTACTCACCATTTACACTGTGTTTACCCACCATTTACACTGTTTACTCATTTACTCACTATTTACACTGTTAACACATTTACTCACCATTTACACTGCATTTGCTTATTTACTTAGCATTTACACTGTGTTTACAAAATTACTCACCATTTACAGTGTTTATACTTACCATTTACACTGTTTACACATTTACTCACCATTTACACTGCGTTTACACATTTACTCACTCTTTACACTGCGTTTATGCTTACCATTTACACTGTTTACACATTTACTCACCATTTACCCTGCAATTACACATTCACTTAACATTTACACTGTTTATGTTCACCATTTACACTGCATTTACACATTTACTCACTATTTACACTGCATTTACACATTTACTCACCATTTACCCTGCAATTACACATTCCCTTAACATTTACACTGTTTATGCTCACCATTTACACTGCATTTACACATTTACTCACCATTTACCCTGCAATTACACATTTACTTAACATTTACACTGTTTATGCTCACCATTTACACTGCATTTACACATTTACTCACTATTTACACGGCATTTACACATTTACTCACCATTTACACTGTTTATGCTCACCATTTACACTGCGTTTACACATTTACTCACCATTTACACTGTTTATGCTCACCATTTACACTGCGTTTACACATTTACTCACCATTTACACTGCATTTGCACATTTACTCACCATTTACGCTGTTTACTCACCATTTTTACTGCATTTACTTGAGATATACACTGTTTACACATTTACGCACCATTTACACTGCGTTTATACTCACTTTTTACACTGTGGTGTAAATGGCGAGTAAATGTGTAAACAAAGTTAAGCTGACTTTGGACTTACTCACCATTTACACCGAGTTTATAAATAAATAGTTTTTAGTCTTAGCATATGTCAAATCCTGTTGTGCTGACGCTGTGTATTTGCCCATAGGTGATGATATCTGGTGGACTGGGAAAATACGCGAAGGATCCAAAGTTTGTGACTGTAACCAAACACGAGATTGCAGACGCTTGCGAAATGACAATCGACGAGATGGAAAGTGCCGCTAGCAACCTACTGAATGTGACGCTGGGCTCTGGGGGAAACGAGACAGGTTTGAGTCCAAATCTACGAGATTACAGCGATGAGGAGACGGACAGTAGCAGCCGACGGGACGAGGATCTGGCCGACGAAATGATCTACGTCTCAGTGTTGTAGTGTTGTAAAAACGAGGTAACCGTGCCTTTAAAAACTGCAGTGTCAAGCTCTGCTGCTCACGCTGACCAATCGCTTTACACTCCTTTTGAGCTTTTCATGTAGTTAAACCTACTGATGTCTTGGGGAAATTTCCAAAACTGATAAACTGGAAAATCTGTTCAACTTTTGGTGATTCCAAACCAACTTAACCAGAAAAAGCTCACTTGGTCAAACAGATGCACCTTCGCTAACCGTTTAAAGCAATCCAGGCTCATTGGAAGTATGTGTTTGGAGCTACATTGTAGCAAATCTGAAATTCATTGCTCAGAGTGTGTTTTATTGTACGTTTCAGGTGATAAATCCACTAGAGGGCGCTGTCTACATTTTTAAGTGAACCTGAAATGCGTTACTCAGGGTTCGTTTGGATGTATATTTCAGATGAACAAATCCACTAGAGGGCGCTGTCTACATTTTTAAGTGAATCTGAAATGCGATACTCAAGGTTTGTTTTGTTGTACGTTTCAGATGACAAATACACACGACGACGCTGTCTGAATTTTAAGTGAACCTGAAATGCTTTACTCAGGGTTGGTTTTGTTGTACGTTTCAAAGGAAAAGTCCACTAGAGGGTGCTGTCTACATTTTTAAGTGAACCTGAAATGCGTTACTCAGGGTTCGTTTGGTTGTATGTTTCCGATGTTTAATCCACTAGAGGGGCGCTGTCTTAAATTTTAAGTGAACCTGAAATGTGTTACTCTGGGTTTGTTTTGTTGTACGTTTCAAAGGACAAGTCCACTAGAGAGTGCTGTCTAAATTTTTAAGTGGCAATAAAATACGTTACGTAGAGTTTGTTTAGTTGTACGTTTCAGATGACAAATCAATTAGAGGGCACTGTGAAAATGAAAATATATTGCTCCAGGTATGTTTTGTTGTGCATTTTAGATGACAAATGCACTAGAGGGCACTAAATACATTTCTGCTAATATGAAATATATTAATTAGGGTACATTTTGTTGTATGTTTCAGATCCACGTCCACAAGGTGGCAGCTCTTGTTGTACAGATCAGCTAGGGTACCACTAAGCTAAACATTTCCCTAAACCCAACCAATAGTGTTTTCAGAAGCAGCCAAAAGAGAAAAGTGCACCTTGACCAAGTGCTTTTACCTTGATTTTGCATTGCTTTTATTTGTTTTGTGGAAGCGTGCTTCACCAGGACTCGAGCGCTCTTCAGCACTCACCACTGAGCAAACTGACCACCAGAAGAGTGTTTATATAGAGGTATAAAGGTGACAAACATATTAATTACAAATCATAGACAGCATTAAGTTGTTTTGTGCTGTTTATTTTGGTTTTGTGCAAAGAACGGCTTGAAGATCATCCTGTATTTACCGTTATTATGTCCCTGTTAGTATCATTAATGTGAAAAGGAGCAAAAGTTGTCATCACACTGCCCCCTAGTGTTCATTTTATACACAAACTGCAACTAAACGTAAGTTAAAGTATGTTTATGTGGTTTCACACTAAAATGTAGACTAAAGCAAGTGTTTCCAGTGAGCCTGAGTTGGAGTACAGAGTTTTATTCACATCTGTGAAGCAATTACCATGGTAAAAGCTTCACAGTGTTAACCACTTTTGGAATAACCAGGGGCCTCACTCATAAAGATGTGCATCATGTACAATACAACACATTCTGAAGGTGTCCTATGAATGATGTACTGTCATAAACATTTAAATGCTCTTAAATATATGTCACAGTTCATTTGTTCACAAATATCTCTGGAAACACTTTATTTTAAGGATGCCTTGTTACACTTATTTTCTATAATAATTAAAAATAATTAAGCAAAATTACAAGCAAATAACCCAAAACCTAACTCTAACCATATAGTTAATGCATGTAACATTCATATTTCTCAATAGTAAAATGGAGTCATGGTGGCTCAGTGAATAGCACTGTGGTCTCACACTGGTTCGAGTCCCAGCTGGAACAGTTGGTGTTTCTGTGTGGAGTTTGCATGTTCTCCCTGTGTTACCGTGGGTTTCCTCCGGGTGCTCCGGTTTCCCCCACAGTCCAAACACATGCGCTATAGGGGAACTGATCAACTACATTGGCCGTAGTGCATGAGTGTGTGTGAGAATGAGTGTGCATGGGTGTTTCCCAGTACTGGGTTGCAGCCGGAAGTGCATCCGCTGCATAAAACATACGCTGGAGTAGTTTGCGGTTCATTCCGCCGTGTCCTATTTTGTTCTTTGCTTTTGACAGTAGACAAATCCCTTATTCAAGTAGCAAATATGATCACATGTGCATTTTCATATATGAGGTCTCTGGTTTTTCCAGTTAAATAATAAATAAATGTCATTATGGACTGAATGTCTCCGTTTTCCTACTGATTATGGTTGCACTTGGCATCAAAGAGGGCAAATCTGCCAACAAATTGTGTTAAGGCTTACCGAAATGTATGCATGATGAAAGTTTTCCTTATTTTGTGGCAGTTGAAATGAGATAAGACTTGATCTTGGGTAACACTTTAGAATGAAGATAATTAAAGCAGTATTGAAGTATACAGTATAAAAGAATTAACGCAGTAACTAAACCACAAGCAGTATATTCATTAATTAAAATAACTCATTTAAAACTTAATCTTTTGCAACTCTTCGTTGTTTATTTCAGCTCAGGTTTATTAAATGATATGAAGACGTCACTGGCGAGTGCACTGGAACTAATAATGGCTTCGGGAACATGATTTATTATCATTACGTTAACGAATGTTCACCTTTTTGTAAAGTGTTACCCTTGCTTTCACATGTGTGAACTGGATTTCAGTGAAACTATAAGGCATTTAAAGAATCCCTAAACATTTATAAGTACAAGTATTAAATGCAAGTATTGAGAATTAAAAGGATAGTTCAGCCAAAGTGAAAACTCTGCCATTAATTACTATCATTTTCAGACACGATTAAGATATTTTAGATGAAATCCTGGAGCTCTCTCATCCTCCATAAACACACAGAAGTATTCTTAAACGTTTAATAAAATTATACGGAAGCATTGAAGACACATTTTGAGGATGTTTTTGGACTTTATATACAGTCAGAATTATTAGCCCTCCTGTTTATTTTTTTCCTCGATTTCTGTTTAACGTAGAGCAGATTTCCTCAACACTTTTCGGAACAGTTTAATAACTCATCTCTAGTAACTGACTTATTTTTATCTTTGTCATGATGACAGTAAATAATATTAGACTAGATATTCTTCAAGACACTTCTATACAGCTTAAAGTGACATTTAAAGGCTTCACTAGGGTAATTAGGGTAACTAGGCAGGTTAGGGTAATTAGGCAAGTTATTGTATAACCAACCCAGGCTCATTCTGAAAACGTAGTCCAGCGGACGTTTCTGGAGACCGCGAAATGCGTCCTGGGAGGTACTGTACACTGTAAAAAATGGCAGTGATTTCAACGGTAAAAAACTGTAAAAATGCTACAGTATAAATCCGTAACCTGGTTAACGGTATGTTTCCTTAATATATACGGCAAATAACCGTAAATTGACTTTCCCAGAATTCCCTGCATGGCACATCACTTTTTATGCATTTGGTTGACATTAATATGGATCTTTTTAGTTGTTTCCTCATCAGTTGTGTACATTAGAGATTTATGTTACATCTAATGTTGATGAACAATGTTTATTTCATGACTTTAATTTTATGCGTGTTACCAAACTGGTGTTTAGTAGCTGTGTGAATGACACTGAGCACCTTCTATATGCTGATACTCTTTTCTGCTAATAGGAAAAGTTGATTGTGATGAGCATTGGTTTATTATGTAACTCTCATCACCACCTGCATGTGGATGTGCTAACGTGTCTAACTGTGTAACAAAAGATGAGTAGATGTTGATCATTCAAAATACAGACATATTACCTCAATAAATTATTAAAATACGGTAATTTACCGTAAAAATTAAAAATTACTTTTACGGTTTGTACCGTGTTTTTAACGGTAAAGTACTGGCAACCACAGCTGCCGGTTTTTACCGTAAATTTTCCGGATTTATTTTTTACAGTGTACGTATTTGTGCAGTTTTTGTTTTCGTGAATCCGCGAGAGGCCGCTGTGCGCACTTTTTCGTATCTCGAGCGTCTCTCGCGAGTGCCGTTCGCGCCCGCGCTGTTCTCGCGTCAACCCACCAGAGGCCGCTGTCTGACCGACCAAATGATTGACCGCGCGACCGGCCAATCGGCTGACCCACCCTCCTCCTTCCCTGAACCCAACCAGTTTTACCGATTGACCCGCCCGCCCGCCCGTCACTTCCCTAAACCCGAGCAACAATTTAGAAAAGCCCTCGTCTGCTTTTTTTTTTTTTTAACCACGTTTTCGGATTTCACCGCATGCTCACCGTGTTATGAACTCGTTCGCTTTATTTTTTTAATTCTGTTTTTGTCTTACCTGGTTTCTGGAACCGCTCTTCCCCACACTCGAACGCCTTTGTCAACTCCTCCTCTCTGCATCTGAAGTCCGCCGATGCACACGATGAGCTGACCGGACAAACTGACTGCAGCGGTAAAGCCCTCCACACGGAGGTAAGCGGTCAGCCGGCAAGCGCGAAAGGGAATGGCATCACACCACCCCGTAGCGTTCGCTTAAAAAAATGAAATGCAGCCATACGTACCTCCCGGAACGTATTTCGCGGTCTCCAGAAACGTCCGCTGGACTACGTTTTCAGAATGAGCCTGGGTTGTGTATAACAGTGGTTTGTTCTGTAGACTATCAGAAACAAATATATAGCTTTAAAGGGCTAATAATATTGACCTTAAAATGGTGTTTAAAAAATTAATAACTGCTTTCATTCTAGCCGAAAAAAAACAAATAAGACTTTCTCCAGAAGAAAAAAATATTATCAGACACACTGTGAAAATTTCCTGAATCTGTTCAACATCATTTGGGAAATATTTAAAAAAGAAGAAAAAAGGGGGGGTGAATAATTCTGACTTGAACAATATCTCAGGACCCTTGCTGTCTATGGAGGACAAGAGAGCTTCAGGATTTCCTCTAAAATATCTTCATTTGTGTCCTGAAGATGAACGAAGGTGTCAGGTGATTGGAACAAGTAATTAATGACAGAATTGTAATATTTTAATGAGCTAACCGCTTTAGGCTTTACACACAGTATGATGGAGTACCTCAGGTCATCAAACAGGTCTAACAAAGGGCTTTGCTGAATGCAAACAGCAGCTTTTCTTTAACACACAACACATATCACAGCAGCAGTGTGTGTGTGTGTGTTTGTATACTGGTTATGGTGGTTTACAAGTTGCATAATGGCATAGGTATGACATCGTTGTACTCTGTTAAACTGGAGGACATGCCTGATGTCAATATATACGGTTGATGTCAGCATTATAAGCCCCCCTGTACATTTTTTCCCCCAATTTCTGTTTCGTCTCCTTTCTAAATGTCAAGTTTAGCACTTTTAGATCGACTCTCAACTGCCTTTATCATTTTCAAGATTATAGACATACAGAAAGGATCTATTTTTAACCAAATGTGTGATTTTGAAGTGTATGTATTGAATGAATGGGCAAAATATGAAAGTGTTTTAATAATTATGATGCTTATAATTGAATTTATGGAGTTCATATTTCTGTATCGTTTAAAGGAATTTCACATTACTTCTGGTATTTTCAATCTGTAATTAAAAGGCATTGCAATGAAGAGATTATTGTTCATCGTCTTCATGGACACTTTATAAGGCTGTAAAAGCACATTTCAATCAATCCTCAGGAGACTTTTATAGTTTCATCACTTTATTCTGTCACATTTTCAGTCATTATTCTCCTTTTACATGCTTTTTCAATCATTAAACCATTGTTTTCTTATATTCTGCAATGATATCAGTTAATATAGCATTAAAAGCACACGTTGCACACTGTAAAAAACGTCCAGAATTTCACAACATGTAACACAGATGTGTAAAAGCTCTCTCTCTCTTACACTTTGTAAACATTAACGAGTTATTTGCATAGATGAATGTAACGATAGTTCATAGTGTTATACAATCAGCAGCTGAAATGTTTCCTTTAAGATTAATAACACTTTTAATAGTGTCAATCTGATCATGTAGACATGCATTCTGGACAAAAGCAGGCTACAAATGACTTCAATAATAAGTGTATTTTTACATTAAGACACTTGTGAGTAAAAGTTATCGCGTCTGGTCATATTTCCTTAAAAATCGAATGAAATCGTACCACTTCTCTGACATTGTATAAAATAGGTAAACTTCCCCATGAGATCAAACTGCTGCATCTCGCATTTTTAGATACAGGGATGCTTTCTATGTGAATGCCAGTCTGAGTTCTCCCATTACAGTGTCTGCCAACTACACACGATGCGACACGACATGCAATATGGCTGTCCACCAAACGCAACATGACAGAAAACATTTAAATACCTGCCACTGCACTCCCGAAGAAATGGTAATTAATGATAAACATCATTTTAACATCATTAAAAATAGATGCTGAGTGACTGATGTTGTTGGAGTCCCAATTCTGACTTTCATTTTCAAACCGTCTGCTAGTTATTTTATTTTCAAGATCTGAGCTGAACTATCTGCTGCTTCTCCTTTCAGTTGCATGGCAATAAATGTCAGGTAAAATGTGTTTAAACTCAGATTGGGAGCATTTAACACCAAATAAAGCACATAATCAGTACCTGAGGGGATCTTTGTCATTGTAGTTTATGCTGTGATGTCACCATTTCTGAAATTTGCTGGATGGATGGTTAGAACAAAAACTCCTTTTCACATGGAAATTGAGCTTTTATCGCATGTTGTGGCGTCAATGCATGTGTAGTTAGGTGATGGTTTTACTGATCAAGCGTTTAGGCTGGTAAACAGAAACTCCTTATGGTTTCAACTGCTTTTTCTGCAATCATAATAGTGGGAGCGTTCAGGCTGACCATACTGGAAATGTAAGGAAAATTAACTCAAAAGTAACGTATCGCATTACTTAACATAAAAAAAAAACGTAACTATAAGTACTGCAACTAGATACTTTTTCTGGGAGTAACTCATACTTACAACAGTAACTTTACCCAACACTGGTTAGGAGGACCAAAGTCCTTTTAACATGGAAAATATAGCTTTTATTGTGTGTTGCGGCGTTGTGTCATGTTGTGTAGTTTGTAGCGTTGTCAAAAGTATCGAGTTTGGTACCAATCAATGCAGAAATTTTAAAATCATCCATTTCCCGTTAACATTTGAGCACATTCTTAAACGCAGCTGATTGGTCACTGTGTTCATGTGCTCAACAGAAATGACTGTGATTGGACGTGACGGTCATAAGTTCAAACACAGAAACACACACTCTGGAGTGTGTCAAAGTCATGTAGATCAGCTGGTCTGTCTATAAACTAATGTTTTTAAAATTTAAAATACCGATTGGTATTGAATTCGATACTTTTGACAGCACTAGTAGTGAGACAGTTTTTTTCATGGTGTATTGGGTTGTGTGTGTTTGGGATGGTAAACAGAAACTCCAGGTAAGGCCTTTAATGTTGCATCCAGTAACGCAACTAGTTACTTTTTCGGGGGGGTAACTCAATTTTATAGTGCATTACTATCAAAAGTAACCGTCCCCAACACTAGTTAGGACATGATAAACATAGTGTTTATCTTGTGTCGTGGCTTCTTTTGTGTGTAGTTAAGAGGCAGTTTTACCATGGTGTAACGGGTTAAGCTTTCCTTAAAAGTAACTCAAAGGTAACGTATCACATTACTTTACATAAAAAGACTTGTTAGCGCTACCAAGCCGACCAATCATAGAGCTTACGCTATGCGTCATTTCGACGTTTAGTTACATTTTTTGAGAGGTGCACGTCAGCAACGCCGACAGCCATGGCGAAGGGGTATGCGTCAGCGCTGTAGCATACGCCGGCGTTTGACGCAGAAGTATAAATCAGCCTTAACTCAGTATTATAATGCGTTACTTTCAACAGTAACTTTACCCAGCACTGGTTAGGACAAAAGTAATTTGAACATGGAAAATATAGGCTGCGTCCGAAACCGCCTACTCTGCATTTGAATTTAAACGTACTACTCGACCGTTAGTAAAGTACATTCTATACAGTATGAATGGAATTCGAACGTACTACATCAGGCATTTTGTCATGGTCACGTGACCTACCTCCGTCATTTCTCGTCATTGAATTCTCTCGCGGGGCATTATGGGATAGCGCAGCATGCATGGGATGCGCACTACAGAATCTTGCCGGAAGTAGTAAGTCATCCGGGTACGTCTCGCAGACTGATTTTTGTATTCTATGAATTCGGACATACTACTCGGCTCACATACTGATTTTAGCGTACTATATAGTATGGAAGTATGCGGCTTCGGACGCAGCCATAGCTTTTATCGTGTGTTGCTGTGTCATGTCATGTGTTATTAGTAGTGTTGTCAAAAGTATCAAGTTCGGTGCACAGTTTATCAACACAGTCACAGCTGATTGGTCATTGTGTTTATGTGCTCAACAGAAATGACTGTCAGTTCACCGACTGCAAACACAGAAACACACACACACACACACACACACACACACACACACAAGTTGTGTAGATCAGCTGGTCTGTCTATGAACTGAGGTTTTTTAAATGTTAGTAGCGATTGGTACTGAACTCGATACTTTTGACAACACTATCAGTTAGGACACAGTTTTACCATGGTGGATCTGGATAAATGTGTGGTTTAGGCTGGTGAACAGGAACTTCAGGATGTAGTGAGGGAAGGCCTTTAATGGCGTCTGCCGCTTTCTCCGTGATCATGATTTCAAGAGTTCACACTAAGGCTGCTTTCACACCTACACTTTTGTTTGGGAACGTGTCTCGTTTGCCCAGTTAGCGCGGTTCGATTGGCATATGTCAACAGGGCAATCGCGCTCTGTTCCGCGCCAAAGTAATCGCTCCGAGATCGCTTGAATGAGGTGGTCTCGGCTCGATTGAAACGAACCCTGGAGCGGTTCGATTGCAGTGAGAAAGCGATCCGATCCGAGCACGGTTATATAACAGTGTTTTATGGATATGTAATAGGCTTACGGCTATATGAAGAGAGAATTATGAGTAGGGCGGGAAGTTTCGCGAGTCTCCGGATGCCCGCAAACGAGTGATGATCTCCCGGTAATCTCGCGTCTCTCTCAGTCCTCAAATAGGCATCGTCGCGCACCCTTCTCACCCCTCCCCACCGTGTCTCTCCTCAGACACGTCACGCGCGCGCACCCTGTCAATCACCACCAAACCACCACCTCTCCTGACAGCTGAGCGGGACGCTGCAAAATAAACCCTGACACTCTGACCAATGTGAGGAGAGTTTACTCGCACGTGACTTGTTTTAGCTCTTTTGGTCCGATTAGAAACTTTGCAGTGTGAAAGCGAACCGCTCCAAGAGCAAAGAGCAACAATGTAACAATTATAATCTCTGTTTCAGAACAACTGAATCCATTCACAGGTGTGAAAGCAGCCTTAGATATGCTTGACGCTAATAGCAGGGTTGGCATGCTGTCACAGGAGAGAACCCTGAGCTCAGAGATAATTGAGCTCAGGGCTCCCGCCTGGTCAATAAGCATATACGGGGGTCCGAGATCAGGCAGGTCTCGAGAGCTCCCCCTGGTAAAGGGAGGAAAAGGAGGAGATGGGCGATTCTTCCAAAACAAAGATAAGGTATTAGGGCGAATTCGCTCTATTTGTTGTAAGCTTCAATCAATCTGATTGGTTTATTGCTGATGAAAGGCCAGCTGCGATCAATCGTATTTCGTCATTAGAGCGTCATTTCATGTGTAGTTAGTAGTGTTGCCAAAAGTATTGAGTTTTGTATCAAATGGTACTTAAATATAAAAAAAGTCCCTTTCCTGCTAACATTTGAGCACATTCTTAAACAGCTGATTGCTCATTGTGTTCGGGTGCTCAACAGAAAGGACTGTGATTGGCTGAGAAGGTCATCAATTCACCACTCTTCACAGAGTCCCAACACAGTGGAGTGATTTAAAGCCGTGTCAATCAGTGGATCCATCAGCGGATCGCTCATATACCAGCTCATAGACAGAGCAGCTTATCTACGTGACTCTGAAATGCTCCAGTGTGTGTATCTGTGTTTGCACTCGGAGAACAGTGATGAAGAGCAGTGAACTGATGACTTTCATGGCCAATCACAGTCATTTCTGTTGAGCACCTGACCACAATGGCCAATCAGCGGTGTTTAAGAACTCAACTGCGCTCAAATGTTAGCGGGAAATGAATATTTGTCAAATTTCAGTGTCGATTGGTACTGAACTCCATACTTTTGACAACACTTGCAGTTAGGAGACGGTTTTACCATGGCGGATCAGGTTAAGGGTGTTTTCTGGGCTGGTAAACAGGAACTCCAGGGTCGTGCAGTGAGGGAAGGCCTTTAATGGCGTCCGCCGCTTTCTCTGCGATCATGATAGTGGGAGCGTTCAGGTTCCCGCTGACCATACTGGGCATGACGGAGGCGTCCACCACCCGTAGCCCCTCCACACCAAACACCCGCAGCTCAGGACTGACCACTGCCATCCTGTCCTCCGGCCGGCCCATCTTACAGGTGCAGGACGGGTGATAGGCGCTGTCTGCCTTCTGCCGTACGAAAGCGTCGATCTCCGCGTCTGACTGCACTGCAGGGCCCGGCTGGACCTCGGGGCCCCGGAACTCATCAAACGCTTGCTGAGCGAAGATCTCCCGCGTGAGCCTCACACACTCTCTGAACTCCAGCACATCCGTCTCTGCACAAAACCAGCAGCACACACATGAGGAGATACTATGGTAATTCATAGTAAATATACTGTAGTGTTTTTGATCCATACTATAGTAAAGTGCTTGAGTTAATATGCTATTAGAGACATTAATTTGTACTTTATTTGTATTATAAATACTGCAAAAATGATTTTCTTACTTTGTAAGGGTGCTACATGAAGTATAGTAATATACTTCAACATTATTTGAGCATACCTCATAAAATAAACTTAAATTGTGCTTGTAAGGGTTCAACATGAAGTATACTCAAAAAACCCTTTTGTAAGGGTTCAACATGAAGTATACCTTAAAAATACATCAAAGTGATTTAAGAGTACTTAATAAAATGATCTTCGAGCTATTGTTGTTGTAATGGTACTACATGAAGTAGACTTAAATATAGCTCATAAAATGACCTTAAGTATACTTGTTTTTGTAAGGGTACTACATAAAGTAAAACTTATTTAATTCAACATTAAGTATACTTATTAAAATAACTTAAAGTATGCTTGTTTTTTGTAAGGGATGAACATGAAGTATACTTAAAAATATACTCCTTAAAATAACTTTAAGTATACTTGTTTTGTAATGGTACTACATGAAATATACTTACATATGTACTTCTGAATTATTTAAGTATATTTCATAAAAGGACCTACTTGTTTTTGTAAGGGTACTACAAGAAGTATACTTCAATATATACGTCAACATTATTTAAGTATACTTTATAAAATTAACTTAAATTATGCTCGTTTTGAAAGGGTTCAACATAAAGCATACTTAAAAATACACTTCAAAATTACTTAAGTGTGCTTCATAAAATGACCTTCAAGTTATTGTTTTTGTAAGGTACTACATGAAGTATACTTCAATATATAGTTCATAAAATTACCTTAAGTATACTTATTTTTGTAATGGTGCTAGATGAAGTATACTTACATATGTACTTCTAAATTAAGTACACAATAAAATTACATACTTGTTTTTGTAAGGGTACTACACGAAGTATACTTAAATGTATACTTCAACATTACTTATATATATTCATAAAATGACCTTCAAGTTATTGTTTTTGTAAGGGTACTACATGAAGTATACTTAGGGTCACTATATATTTAAAGAGCCCATATTATGGGTTTTTGAAAATTTCCCTCCATGTAGTGTGTAACACAGCTCTAAGTGAAGTGAAGTATCCAGCTAAGGCTTAAATCTGTAAGAATACAGTGTTTAAAACTGTTGATTCATCTATAAAAGAGTCGACTCATAGTGCTTCAAACGAGTCGCCTTGATACCGACTCATTAGGTGTTTCGCCATGACGTACGAACGAAACCAAGTTATTCACGTGCACGCGCAAACCCGGGAGATTTCAAACCTGAGGCCCCGCCCTCTGACGCAGTAACCCAGACACACACACACACCCACAAACACACGCACACCCACAAACACACGCACACAAACATGCCGGTAGATTGAAGTCACACTGCAGATGGACATTATATTGAGTCTCTACCCAAAGATGAAACATCAGCATTATAACCAAGCAGTTGGAAACTTCTGGAAGCTACATGCTACAAAGAATACTTCATCTGAGTTTGTTAAAGGAAGGATCAGTAAAGAGTAACTGATGGACGTCAGGATGGGTTTCTTCCATTTCTCAAGTGTAAAAGTACGTGCGGTTAAAGTTGTTGCCTCGTTTACTCTTGCTTGCAAATGTATTTAGTTGTGATTTGTTACTTGTAACCGCGTGTACTGTATCAGGTTAACTGGATATTTTATCTTATCGCGTGCAAAGTCACGTTAAAAACGCGACGCGTGCTGTTTGTTTATGGAGCTCCGTGCTAGAGTTCTGCTCCCGCGATTTATTCGGAAATTTATTCCCGCGCCGCAGAAATCTGGCGCGGGGACAGCCGCGGGAATAAATTTCCGAATAAATCGCGGGAGCGGTCGGTAACGGGTTTAATTTGGGACGGGAGCGGGCTGTCTAGCAATATCACGGATATTGCTATGCGAATTAGAAAGAGAGAGTCTGCGTGGTGCTTGTGTGTGTGTTAGTGCGCACGCGCGCGTATGAGAGAGAGAGAGAGAGAGAGAGAGAGAGAGAGAGAGAGAGAGAGAGAGAGAGAGAGAGAGAGAGAGAGAGAGAGAGAGAGAGCGAACGAACGAACGAGCTTTGTGCTGTGTGTGTGTGTTTATACAGACAGCTTGGCATTCTGGACTGTATACTGGGTGATTTTTGGTTGTGTTCTCTGCTCTAGCGGGACCGGGCGCGGCGGGCAGAAAACGGAGCGGGTTCTCAGGCTAAAACCTGGCGGGTGCGGGCGGAAGCGGGAGCGTTGTCATCCGGAGGTGTGTGTGTGTTTTTGTGTGTGTATGGTATGGCGAGTACACGACTGTCTCCTTCGTTCGGTTATCCGTAGCACTATCCACTCGCCATAGTGTGGCAGCTAAAATCCACGTCTACACTATCGAGTGTGTATGAACTGTGATTACTTTTTAAATTGCTGATTAGCTATTGGCCATTTCCCTCTCTGACTGAAGGCAGTCGACCAATCGCGACAGACTGTCATCGGTCCAATCAGCGCAGATTAGCTCCGCGCTAAGGAGGGGTTTGGGAACAAATGAATCACTGGACGATTCATACAGGAGTCGCTGGGATAATTAGCTAAAAATAAATGCAGATTATAAGACCATGAAAGTGTTTTTTGACCTTGCATGCATATTAGACTGTTGTTGGAGACCCTTACAACCAGGATATGACCTTATTTCATGTATAATATGGGCTCTTTAAGTAAACTTGCTTTTGTAAGGGTTCAAAGTATCTTTAAAAATATACTTAAAAAATGACCTAAAATATACCTGTTTTTGTAATAACACTACATGAAGTATACTTAAATATATAGTTCATAAAACAACCTTACGTATACTTGATTTGTAAGGGTTCAACATAAAGTGAACTCGCATACAAACTTCTAAATTATTTAGATATACTTTAGATATACTTATTATACTTAAGCATACTTCATAAAATGAACTTAAATTATGTTTGTTTTTTTGTAAGGGTTCAACATGAAGTATACTTAAAAATGCACTTCAAAATGATTTAAGTACACCATAAAATGACCTTCAAGTTACTGTTTTTGTAAGGGTACTACATGAATTATACTTTGTGTGTGTGTGTGTGTGTGTGTGTGTGTGTGTGTGTGTGTGTGTGTGTGTGTGTGTGTGTGTGTGTGGTGTGTGTGTGTGTGTGTGTGTGTGTGTGTGTGTGTGTGTGTGTGTGTGTGTGTGTGTGTGTGTGTGTGTGTATATAAACCTGTGGCCGGCAACATTTCTTAAGTATACTTTATAAAATGAATTTAGGTATACTTGTTTTTTGTAAGGGTTCAACATGAAGAGTAAGGCTGTGTTCCAGTCCACTTTTAGACACACACTCGCAAACTTCCCTCTCCCATTTTAAAGTGTGCTCCACTTCATCAAGTCAATGAGGACGGTTTACATGCACACACCCTCGATCACTTGATTTTAATCAAGGAATCAAGTTAGCTTCATATGTCCACTCCAGCACCAACAAGTCCCAGAATGCAATGTGATTGTCACAACAGTGTAGCTAGGGCATTTCATTTAAACCCATTCAGCTGTTCTGCCAGTAGTGCACACTTGTGTAACATAATCAATGTACATCTGACGGAGGGAAGTTAGCGAGTGAAGTCCACAAATAACTGGACAGGAGTGCAGTCTGAGTGTACCTGTGGACAGGTAGTTTGGCTGCAGGATGGGGTGATCTCTGGGGTCTTTACTCTTGAGTTTGAGCCAGCCGACACTGGTGCTCCTCATGGGCCCGACATGAACCTGCACACAAACTCCAGCTCATTCATTCACTCTGCAGCATGACACGAGGGCAAGACCGCAGGAGTGTTTCCATCAGCCCTTTAAACTGTGCATATTTAAAGGGTTCGTTCACCCACGACTGCAAATCCTCCCAATAATCGCTCGTTTACCCTCAGAATGCACATGAAGACATTTTAGATGAAATCCTGGAGCTCTTTCGAACACACACAACACACTAGCTTAGTGTAGTAAACACACACCCTGATCAGATGCAGTGGCTGTTTTTGGAGCTTCTTGTGATTACAGATTTGGTTTTGGTCTTCTTTCACACTAACATGCTGAACAGAATGATAAGTCAGACCTGGAAGGCTTCGATCTTGGAGCTGACGCGTCCGTGATCGATGACCTGCGAGGGCAGGAAGTGGAACTGAATATCGGGATGAGGAACATCGGGCCGGCTGCGGATGAAGCCTCCGCTCTCCAGATGAGCCGTCGCTCCGTAACCTGCCGGAAAACAACGGCTCAGATCATCCTCACGCTTTAATTTAGATACTATTTTTAATTTTGCTGGACATATTAAAGCTGTCCTATATATAGAATATAACTCACACACATTCACGGTGCTAGTTGTTTGGCGTCAGATTGGTGTGTGCTAGCTCTTAAACACTGACCTGTGAACTTGAGCAGCCACTCGAGGCCGATCTTGAGCATCTGTAAGGGTTTCTGGGCTCTGTAGAGAGTGATGGGCTGAGTACAGGCATGCTGAACATACAGCTCTAGATGATCCTGCAGATTACAGCCCACACCTGACACACACACACACACACATGCATGCACACGCACATATACATGCAGACACACAGACATATGCACACACACAAACATACAAACACGCATATGCACACACATATGAACACACACATGCATGCACACACATATATATAGCACATGCACATATACACACAGACATGCGCACAGACATAAACACACAAACACACATATGCACACACACACACACACAAACACATGCATGCACATGCACATATTCACACAGACACACGCACACACGCATGCATGCACATATACATGCAGACACACATGCACACACATACCCAGACATGCATACACACACACACAGACATATGCGCACACACATAAACATACAAACATGCACATGCACACACAAACACACACATGCACACGCACACAAATGCAAGCAAACACATGCACACATGCACACACACATGCACACAGACATATGCGCACACACATAAACATACAAACACATACATGCACACACACATAAACACACATGCAAGCACATAAACACACACATGCATGCACAAACAGACACACATTCACACAGACATATGCACATACACATAAACACACATATACACACACACACACATAAACATGCATGCACAGGCACACACACAAGCACAGACACACATACACACAGACATTTGTGCACACGCATAAACATACAAACAAACACATGCATGCAAACACATGCACGCACACAGAACCATGCACATAAACACACACACACACATAAGCACACAATTACACACAAACATGCACACACACACACACACACACACACACAATTACATGAAAACACACACACACACACACACACACACACACATATGCATGCGCACACACAAAAGAATGCATGCACACGCAGACACACCCACACACACACACACACACATATTACAGGAATATTCCTCGCTATAATGTTTAGTTATATATATTTAATCAATATTTGTAAATACTAAGTAAGTCTACTTATTTGTTCCACTTAAACGACCCCTTTAGAACACATCAGCATGTTTACATAATAAACCTCGTTAAATTAAGCAACTCTTCAAGACAAAACAAGAGAATTAATAAAAACTATTTTGTGATTTCATAATGTAGGGCACATGGCCAGAAACCTGAATACACACCACAATATGAGGTCTGTGGGTCTTCATGATGTAGGTCAAACCGACGCGCATGTACACACACACACACACACACACACACACTGGGTTTTCATGTGTTATGGGCTCTCACTATAGCTGCATTGATGTTTCTGCTGTACAGACTGTATATTGTGTCCTAAACTCAACCCTTAAAGAAGATATTCAGAAGTTTTACACTCTCGAAATACTTCATTCTGTCTAAAATATGAGCCATTTGCCCTCATTAATATTCAAAACTGCTGGTATTACTATATTTTCAACCCAAGCTCATTCTGGAAACGTAGCCCTGTGGACGTTTCTGGAGACCACGATTTACGTGGCCGGAGGTACGTAAGGTCGTGTTTAGTTTTTTTCGAGCGAACGCTGTGGGCGCGGTGTGGCGTCGCTCCGCCCCTCCTCTTCGCGCTCGTCAGCCGACGGCTCGCCTCCGAGTGTCAGGCTTTCCCGATGCAACCAGTTTGTCCGCCTAGCTCACAGCGTTGCGTCGGCGGAGCGGAGGCCCCGGAGGAGGAGGTGCCGGCCGCGGTGGACGACGACCGGGATCGAGTCCAGGGAACGGCGGTTCCGGAAATCAGGTAAGACGAAAAACGGAATCCAAAAAATAAGGGCGAGAACGCGGCGGGATCCGAAAACGCGGTAGAAATCAAAGACGAGGGCTTTTGCTTTTTTTTTTTTTTTTGGACGGCTTTTGCGAACCGTCGCTCGGGTTTAGGGAAGGAGGAGGAGGAGGAGGAAGAGGAGGGTGGCCGAGTCGGCCGATCCGGCAGCTTTTCGCGCGAGAATGGCGCGGGCGCGAACGGTGCGCGCTCCCGAGAGGTGCCCGAGACGCGAAAAAGCGCGCACAGCGGCCTCTCGCGGATCCACGAAAACAAAAAACGCTCGAATACGTACCTCCCGGGATGTAAATCGTGGTCCGCAGAAACGTCCGCGGGGCTACGTTTCCACAATGAGCCCGGGTTGTATATTTTAGTGGACTTTTGGTCCCCACAAAGTATGCAATACCAGACACACACATGCTTTATGTACTCTCCGTTCACCGTCAAACTTAATGGTTAACATTAACCCAAATAATGTTGAACAGATTCAGAAGTTGTTCACAGTATTTCCTCTAATATTTGTTATTCTGGAGAAAGTCTGATTTGTTTTATTTTGGCTAGAATAAAAGCAGTTCTTTAATAGATTTAATAGATAAGGTCAATATTAGCCCCCTTCAGCAATATTAATGTTGGATTGTCTCCAGAACAAACCACTGTTATACAATGGCTTGCCTAATTCCCCGATCTTAACCTTATTAAGCTAGTGAAGCCTTTAAATGTCACTTTAAGCTGAATACTAGTGTCTTGAAGAATATCTAGTTTAATATTATGTGCTGTCATCATGGCGAAATAAATCAGCTATTAGAAAATGAGTTATTAAAACTATGAAATGTGTTTTTACAAAAAAAATAATTTAAAAAATGCCACAGGAGGGCGAATAATTCTGTCTTCAGCTTTATAAATAGGTAATTATAAAAAAAAAAACTACATGAATAATTCTGTCTTTCTGTATATGAAGGGTAATGGTGCTGACCGGGCAGATGCTGGACCACAGGAATGTCCAGGGTTTTCAGCTCATCTGCGTTTCCCACTCCAGACAGCAGGAGGAGCTGTGGAGAGTTGATGGCGCCGCCGCTCAGAATCACCTCCTTCTCTGCAAACACCTGAAGAATCATGATAAGTATGGTAATATTTAGATTTATTTTAATAAATGTATGAACATTTATATGTTTATGTGTGTATTATATCATCTCCATCAAATTACCGAATTCCAGCTTGTGTGTGGTGTGTGTAATGCAGTGTGTATGGCGGCAGGACAGTAACTCTGACTCTATTCTCTCTTCCGGCTGCCGTTATCAGTCTCACACTATTGTGTTCCACTTCTGAAAGTCTTGATAACACCATCCTGGAGTTTTTCTGTCATTATTTCAGCTAATAGGATTGTTAATAAATGATTTATTGCACTCTCGCATGCACTGCGCTCTGAGTTTACCAACTATGAGCACTTCTGATGCACAGGAGAAACATAAGAATGTGGAAAAGGCTCCATAGTGAAGCTGAAAGTATGGAAGGCCGTTCCTGCAACCCAGATTAAATTAAATAAAGATTATTGCCACCTTTTTGCTCAGAATTGTGAGATGTAAACTTAAAATTCAGAGTTATGAAGTCAGAATTGGGAGATAAACATCGTAATTCTGAGTTATAAAGTAACACACACACACACACACACACACACACACACACACACACACACACACAAACAGAGAGAGACTCACATACATGTACAAATAGACAAACAGACAGACACATAGACAAACACACACAGAGTCAGACACACACACACAGACACACACACACACACGTCTGCTTTCTGTAAGAGAGGAAATGCGTGAGTGTGATACTGATGAGTAGATACCTGTGTCTCAAACACACACACACACTCTCCACAGGAAGAGCTGTCTGCTGTTATCAGACACTGCTGGAAAACATTCAACAAAACACTTTATAAAGGTCAAACACACACACACACACACACACTCATGATGGAGACAATCCCGGCAATCACTAAAGCTTTATATCATTGATCAGAAACACAGTCACATGTACTATTATGACATGCTCTTCTGATTTATAGGGTCAGTTCACACAAAAACCCACATTTACTCGCTCTCGAGTTGTTTGAAACTTTTATGAATTTCTGTAAAACTAAACCAGACATTCTGAGCAAAGTCTTGATAACGCCATCGTGGAGTTTTCCTGTCAATATTTCAGCAAATAGGATTGTAGAATGATGATTTGTTGTACTCTCCTGTTCACTGGGCTCTGAGTTTACACACTGTGACCCCTTCTGCTGTGGAGAAACATACAAGTGTGAAAGGGTCCATTAATCCTCTGTGTTCTGACCTTTTTGATCTGTCCGTTCTGCTGGTACTCGACTCCTCGAGCGCGGGCTCCGTCGAACAGCACGCGCGTCACCATACAGCGTACCTCTGTGCTCAGGTTGGGTCTGGACAGCGCCGGCCGCAGGTACGCACTCGCTGTGCTCCACCGCTGACCTGAGGAGGACAAATACACATTACAGCACAAATTAACACTGTGAGTGTATGTGGGTATATAGGCAAGGATCGTGTTCATATGTATAAGCAAGTGTATGTGGGTATATATGCAAGGATCAAGTTTATATGTATAAGCAAGAGTACAATACGTGGTTATATAGGCAAGGATCATGTTTATATATACAAGGGAGTGTACACTATGTGGGTATATAGGCAAGGATCGTGTTTATATGTATAAACGAGTTTATGTGGGTATATAGGCAAGGATCGTGTTTATATGTATAAGCGAGTGTATGTGGGTATATATGCAAGGATCAAGTTTATATGTATAAGCAAGTTTACAGTACATGGTTATATAGGCAAGGATCGTGTTTAAATGTATAAACTAATGTACAGTATGTGGGTATATAGACAAGGATCGTGTTTAAATGTATAAGCGAGTGTACAGTACGTGGTTATATAGGCAAGGATCGTGTTTATATGTATAAGCAAGTGTATGTGGGTATATAGGCAAGGATCGTGTTTATATGTATAAACGAGTTTATGTGGGTATATAGGCAAGGATCGTGTTTATATGTATTAGCAAGTGTATGTGGGTATTTATGCAAGGATCAAGTTTATATGTATAAGCAAGTGTACAGTATGTGGGTATATAGGCAAGGATCGTCTTTATATGTATAAGCGAGTGTACAGTATGTGGGTATATAGGCAAAAATCGTGTTTATATGTATAAGCATGTGTACAGTATGTTGGTAAATAGGCAAGGATCGTGTTTATATGTATAAGCGAGTGTACAGTATGTGGGTATATAGGCAAGGATCGAGTTTATATGTATAAGCGAGTGTACAGTATGTGGGTATATAGGCAAGGATCATGTTTATATGTATAAGCGAGTGTATGTGAGTGTGTATGCAAGGATCGAGTTTTTTTATGTATGTGCTTGTCTTGTGGGTATATATGCAAGGATCGTGTTTATATATATGTGTGTGTTGTTCTGGGTATATATGCAAGGATCAAGTTTATTTGTATAAGCGAGTGTATGTGGGTATATTTGCAAAGATCGTGTTTATATATATATATATATATATGTCTGTGTGTTGTTGTGGATATATATGCAAGGATTGAGTTTATATGTATAAGCGAGTGTACAGTATGTGGGTATATAGGCAAGGATTGTGTTTATATGTATAAGCGAGTGTATGGGGGTATATGTGCAAGGATTGAGTTTATATGTAAGTGCATGTGTTGTTGTGGTTATATATAGTCAAGGATCAAGTTCATATGTATGTGTGTTTGTGGTTGTAGGTATATATGGAAGGATCAAGTTTATATGTATAAGCAAGTGTATATGTAGGCAATTTAAAGTGGTATATGCATGTGTTTTATGTTTGTTATGATAAGTTTGTTTTAAATCCTACATGGCACCTTATATATTTGTTTGGTCTATATGTTAACAATGAAAGGCTTGGCAACATCCAAAGAGAAGAAGGAAAATAAATAAATAAAATCAAGTAAACACCCCCAACTATCCACCTGTACCTTTATGAATGGTCATGTCCATCCAGCCGACCCCCTCCTGCTGGAACCCGTTCATGTCCTCGGTGTAGGGGTATCCAGCCTGCTGTCCCGCCTGGATGAATGCATAGTGCAGAGGGTTTTGTGTTTTCCCTCGGCTCACGTGCAGTGGTCCGTCTCCTCCGCGGTACCGGTCAGGTCCGAGCTCGTGTGTCTGTGCTTTACGGAAGTACGGCAGGCAGTGGTCGTAGTTCCAGCCGTCCGCACCCTCACTCTGCCAGCGGTTGTAGTCCTCTGCGTGTCCCCGGATGTACACCATGGCGTTAAGTGAGGATGAGCCGCCCCAGACACGCCCGCGGGGCCAGTACATCACACGGTCATCCATGTGGGCCTGAGGTAACGTGTGGTAGAACCAGTTGTACCTGGACATATAGCAGTATTCGATAAGTAATGGATAGGTTGGTATCTCAGAATAAAGCCTGACAGGTTTATCAGCAGCCCAATGTGATGCGCAGCCCTGTTACATAGGACTGAAGGGTTTATTCCGAGAAATCAATTGACTGGATGTACTTTATACAGAATATTACAAGGGTACTTACCACAAAAACATCAAACACAAAACATTGTTCCAAGCCCTAATGGTTTTTAAAATTCCTTAATTGAACGAAAAAATGACAGAAACGAAAACAGCTGATGGAGTATACACTAACCTGCGCATTATTCAGCCACTAGATGGCGCCAAACAGTCAAAAACACAAAGCTGACAGAAACGAAAACTGCTGATGGAGTATACACTAACCTGCGCATTATTCAGCCACTAGATGGCGCCAAACAGTCAAAAACACAAAGTTGACAGAAACGAAAACAGCTGATGGAGTATACACTAACCTGCGCATTATTCAGCCACTAGATGGCGCCAAACAGTCAAAAACACAAAGCTGACAGAAACGAAAACAGCTGAATGGAGTATACACCAACCCTGCCTTATTCAGACACTAGATGGCGCCAATTGTAACGTCATGTCAATACAAATAAATGTCATGTCAATGCCTCACCTGTCGTCGCAGAGGTTGTATGTGAGCGCGGCCGGCATGTGGATCTTCCAGGACAGACGTGTGCTGCCCAGGTGCTTGTCTTTGGGTCCCGCTTCCAGAAGCAGCACAGAATCGGATGGGTTCTCCGTCAGCCGGCTGGCCAGAACGCAGCCCGCAGAACCGGCCCCGACTATCACATAGCTGTAGGACGGTGTATTCTTGTTTACCACGGTACTGATGTACCTGTGATGGAGCAGTGGACTGCAGAGGCTGGACATGAGCCTCGTCGAGGAGGAGAAACACGCCATACTGATGGAGAGTATGGAGATGATGAAGATGATGGAGATGATAGAGATGTCAGAGCGGTCAGCTTTCAGAGCAATGCACTGATACTCATCTGCAGCCTTCAGAGAGAAAACACACAATTTATTACACTGCATCAATAACGCTGCATTTATTTATTCACACTGCCCTAACAGCCCCGCATTAATAGCTCTGCATTAATAACACTGCAATAATAACTCTGCATTAATAGCACTACATTATTGACATTGCATTAATAACGCCGCATTTATTTAATAACACTGCCTTAATAAAATTGCATTAATAACACTGCAATAATAATGCTGCATTTAATGATTTATTAACATTGCATTAATGACATTGCATTATTAACACTGTATTTATGTAATAACAAGCATTAATAAAACTGCATTAATGACATTGCATTTATAACACTGCAATAATCACACTGTATTTATTTTATTGCAGTGCATTAATAACACTGCAATATTAACACTGCATTAATAATACTGCAATAGTAATTCTGCAATAATAACACTGCATTAATAGCACTGTATTATTGATACTGCATTATTAACACTGCAATGTTAATTCTGCATTAATAACACTGCAATAATAACACTGCATTAATAACACTAAAATAATAATACTGCATTAATAACATTGAATTATTGACACTGCATTATTAACACTGCATTAATAATTTGCATTAATGACACTGTAATAATAACACTGCAATAATAACATTACATTAATAGCACTGCATTATTAGCACTGCAATATTGACACTGCATTATTAACGCTGCAATAACACTGCATTAATAACACTGTAATAATTACACTGCAATAATAACACTGCATTAATGACACTACAATAATGACTGCATTACTGACACTGTATTATTATCACTGCAATAATACTTCTGCATTAATAACATTGTAATAATAACACTGCAATAATAACACTGCAATAATAACACTGCATTAATAACACTGCAATAGTAATTTTGCATTAATAGGACTGCATTATCGACACTGCATTAATAACACTGCAATAAATATTCTGCAATAATAATGCTGCAATTATAACACTGCATTAATAACACTACAATAATGACTCTGCATTAAACAGTGCATTAATAGCACTGCATTAATAACACTGCAATAATAAATCTGTATTAATAACACTGCATTAATAAAATATTTATTGAATAACACTACCTTAATTACATTGAATTAATGACAATGCAATACTAACACTGCATTTACTTAATAACACTGCATTAATAGCTGCATTAATTACACTACATTTATTTAATGCCACTGCGTTAATAACACTGCATTTATTAAATAACACTGCATTATTAACACTGCATTACTTACACTGCATTTATTTAATAACACTGCATTAGTAGCCCTGCAGTATTAAAACTGTATTTTATTAATAAGTTAACTTAGCAAAGGCAGAGCAATGTCAGCACACAAAAACTGCAGACACACAACACATGAGGAGTGCAGGTGGTTAATGATTGATGCAGAACACTTTAATGTGATCAGGAGTAATGTGTGCGCTCTGCTGTGTGTCTGATAGTGTTGAGTAAATCAATCAAACACACACAATCAGACATCATTCATTCGTCTTCAACCTTTCCGCAGTCAACCCCCCCCCCCCCCCCCAAAAGGTCCTTATAGTTAAAAAGGAATCTTGAATTTCACTACTTATTCCTATTTAATATTGTGCAATGTTTGTCAGGACAACATTTGCACTGTTGTGGAACCGGGTCAAAGAGAAGATGTCCTATTCTGGTCTTTGAAACAAACAACATGTAAAAACCTCATTTTATACATATCACTTTATATAGATCAATTACTATAGTTGTTGTGTTTCCATAGCAACTGTAGAATCACCACAACAGATCAGTTACTATAGTTGTGTGTTACCATAGCAACTGTAGAATCACCACAACAGATCAGTTACTATAGTTGTCGTTTTAGCATAGCAACTGTAGAATCACCACAACAGATCAGTTACTATAGTTGTCGTGTTAGCATAGCAACTGTAGAATCACCACAACAGATCAGTTACTATAGTTGTTGTGTTACCATAGCAACTATAGAATCACCACAGGTTCATTCAAGTACTCTACTATTGTACAGTTTCAAAACACTACAGTATTTACTATAGACGACTATTTTTTTACACATTCTAATATAGGATATAAATTATGGCTGTATTACACATTAATTGTGTTGATGCATGTCTTCGAAAAAATAAAAGCAAGTCATATAATATTGTTTTAATACATGATACAGTTTTTGCTTGTGATTGGTCAATCCTACAGGTTACTTTGGAGACTTTAGAGCTGATTCTACACCACAATATGAGTCCAGCAGTAGCATCCTCCCACAAGGAAAATAAAATACCATAGTATACTGCATGATTTACTATCGCAAAACTTAATAACTTGTAGTATAGTGTTGTACAATTAAGTGCTTACTACATCTTACTGTAGCACACTATAGTATTTCTACAGTAATAAACCATGGTAAACTTTACAAGGCGCTACAGTAAACTAGTAGACTGTGGTAAACTGTTTTGTATTGGAGTATTCAGTTAATTCTAATATCTACACTTCAGTATTCATAATACTATAGTAAGAACTGTGAAAGGATAATATTGTAAAAGAGCTGCTGTGTGTACAACAGTAAAACACTGTACTTTATAATAAGTAAAATAATTTTTTTAGCAATTAAATCTGATTGCCTCAAAACTGAACTATCAAATATGGATTTAATGAAGTCTAAAATAACCCTGAACACTCTGATATTCCCTATAATGCGATGATAATGAAGTAATTACTTTATTTTACTACACTTTAACACGTCATTGTATTATACTGTGGAATATTTACTATGGTAAAGTTCAAAAACCCTACAATATTCACAACTGGAAATCTAATGCATGTCAATCCCTCTGAAATACCATGGTATTTTCTCACTACGCAAATTCCTGAAGGATTGCAGAACTTATTTGTCTCGTTAATGATTAACAACCCAGACCGAGGCCTTGACTCTTTGCTTCTTGCTAAATATTCAGAGTTGCTTAAGGAATGTTGTCTAAAACCCAAAATAGTCAGCGATCCCCCACGCGTTACTTCATAACTCTTTCTTTCTGTAAAAACAAGCTGAGTTTGGGCTGATATTAAAGCGAAAGCCGCACAATAACATGTAACACTGGTTGAGCTCATGTTTAGTAAAGATATACGCAGTTAAAACACAGTTATTATAAGTAAAATCAGCTTACCGTGCAGTGCTGTAGTGTCCGCACAGCTGACCTATGGAGATGTTGAAGAAGGATTCCTCTGTAGCCACGCCCACTCGAGCGTCCGCAAACACAAAGCTCTCAGCCGTGAGCGAGTCTGATAGTTGGCTCCTCCCCTTTTGTGAGTATGTCATCACAGCGGGCGTGGCTTGTATATCCTCCCACACTCTAGCTTGTGAATTACTTTTACTTGTTGTTCAATCTACTGTTGACATGCACGCCAATAAAATAGGCGCTGTGAAACCGGAGTGACAGCCTTTTGTGCAGAGGTGTGGACACGCAGCGAGTTTTGCAAGTCTTCACAACTGAAGTTGATATAATATGAAGATGATCTTATTTTGACTGAGCAGAAATAATGAACATAGAGTCAGGGAGGTAAGATTTAATAACATTAATTCTCAGCCATGAGTCGGGTCTAAGAGAACAGATAATTCTATATATAAAAGATTTGTTTTGTATTTTATGAAATTGTCTTTAATATTCATGCAAAAGATTTCTTAAATGATCTTAGCATATCACCTCTTCAGTTGAGTCTTTACATTATTTTCCAGTTACATCTAGGATTTATTTCTGTTATTTATTTAGAATAACAGTTGTATAATAATTTTATTTATTTATATATAATAAAATAAATGACTTCTTTTATTTATTAAAAAAAAAAAACATTTATTTATATAAATGGGGATTGCTACTGCCCCAGTAGAGCTTAATGTCTAGAAACACTGCTGGGTTTGGGTTACTTTAATGTATAGACTAGAGCCAAAAATAATACATTTACAATTCACAATTCACATTTGCAATAATTAATTAATAAATTCTAAACTCAAATCATAAATTCAAACACAATTCTTAAATCCAAAACACAGTTAATAAACGCGCAAATTTAAATCGTAAATTCAAAACACAATTTGTAAATTCAAAACAAGTCAAAAGTGCACAAATCCAATTCAGAAATTAAAAAATTAATTCATAAATTCAAAATGTAATTTATAAATTCAAAATGCAATTTGTAAAATCAAAACAATTCATAAAAGTACAAATACAATTTATAAATTTAAAACAATTTGTATTCTCAAAATCCAATTCATAAATTCAAAACAATTCATAAATGTGCAAATCATTCATTCATTTTCTTGTCGGCTTTGTCCCTTTATTAATCTGTGGTTGTCACAGTGGAATGAACCACCAACTTATCCAGCAAATGTTTTATGCAGCGGATGCCCTTTCAGCCACAACCCATCTCTGGGAAACACCCATACACACACACACACTACGGACAATTTAGCCTACCCAATTTACCTGTAGCGCATGTCTTTTGACTGTGGGGGAAACCGGAGCACCCGGAGGAAACCCACGCGAACGCTGGGAGAACATGCAAACTCCACACAGAAATGCCAACTGAGCCAGCCGAGGCTTGAACCAGCGACCTTCTTGCTGTGAGGCGACAGCACTACCTACTGCGCCACTGCATTGACAAATGCGCAAATCCAATTCTTAAATTCAAAACACAATTTGTAAAGTCAAAACGCAATTCATAAGTGCGCACATCCAATTCGTAAATTCGAAACGCAATTCGTAAATTCAAAATGCAATTTGTAAAGTCAAAACAAAATTCATAAGTGCGCACATCCAATTCATAAATTTAAAACGCAATTTGTAAAGTCAAAGCGCAATTCATAAATGCGCAAATCCAATTTATAAATTCAAAACCCAATTCATAAGTGCATACATAAAATTCATAAATTCAAAACACAATTCGTAAATTTAAAATGCATTTCGTAAAGTCAAAACGCAATTCATAAGTGCGCAAATCCATTTCATAAATTCAAAACACAATTCATAAGTGCGCACATCAAATTGATAAATTCAAGACACAATTTGTAAATTCAAAAAGCAATTCGTAAATTCAAAATGCAATTCGTAAAGTCAAAACCCAATTCATAAGTGTGCTCATCAAATTCATAAATTCAAAACACAATTCGTAATTTCAAAATGCAATTCGTAAATTTAAAACGCAATTCGTAAAGTCACAATGCAAGTCATAAGTGTGCAAATCAAATTCATAAACTGAAAACAAAATTCGTTATTTCACTAATAAAAAATTACAAATATTTCACTAATTAATTGGATTTGCATATTTATGAGTTGTGTTTTGAATTTACAAATTGGATTTTGTAAATGTGAATTGTGAGTTTTATTTTTTGCAAATGTATTATTTCTGAGACTGATCTGGCTTCATATTTAACGGGCTATGTGACGATATCATTGATGACTTTGCAGCAAAAATGGCTCGATTTACCCAGATGAAACATTAGGATAATTTGTTTGTTTGTGTGCTGTCTGAATTGTTTGTTTGAGACAATTACATGTTCCAGTGGGCGTAATCAAAAGTGAACCACATAGTTTCTTCTTTATTTCTCTGGAAATTGGGGAGGGGTGTGTGTGTGTGTGTGTGTGTGTGTGTATGGGCTGGTTCACCCAGGTACCATTTAAACTAGAACCGCCACTGGAAACCACACAACTCTTAAAGTTTTTATCGGAACAGCTTAATAGTTTTATGTTTTATTAACTTAAATTTGTAAAAACGTATAAGTTAACCTAATTGTTTTGTCTTGGGAAACTAAAGGAATTGTGTGGAGCCATTAAGACATTATCTGTAGCCTAGATAGGAAAGATTTATTAGGGAAGTTCTGAATGGAAACCTATCCCTGTAGTATTTTGGAGTAATTTACATCCAGTGAATACTGGACTAGTGTGCGACACGGTGGCTCAGTGGTTAGCACTGTGACCTCATAGCAAACAAGTCACTTGTTTGTGTCCCAGCTGGGTCAGTTGGTGCTTCTGTGTGGAGTTTGCATGTCCTCCCCGTGTTGGCGTGGGTTTCCTCCTGGTGCTCTGGTTTCTCCGGTCTCTCAGTTTCTTCTGTCTTGCGAAATGTGTGTATTCCCAAGGATGCACTGACTGTTTTATGGTTAAAAGAAATATTGAGTGTCATCTGCACAATGATAGTGAATGCCTTTAAAATTACTCACATGTTTCCCCAGAGGCAGCAGATACACATAACAAAAAATACAAAAAATAATGGAGCCAGAACAGAGCCCTGGGGAACTCCACAGGACACCGGTGCTGCTGATGAGTTTTAACTCTGAACTTCTGCATGAGAAAACCCTGGCTGATAATGAAAAGAGCTGATAAGGCTTGTTCCAGAGATACTGACCTGCTGTCTAACAGCTCGTTCATCAAAACGACATCGAAAAACACGTCAGAAATGCTAATCGGGTTGAGGTCAAAACCTTGACGTCTATTTGACGTCCACACATTGATGCACTTTTCACCACCAAAATAATGACATAAACAGTAATATAATAATATTGTAAGTAAAAAGTAAGTAATATTGTTATTTATATATTTTTAATAATATTTTTATAATCTAATATTTTATTCATTTAAAAAGCTCTAATTCTAAATTTACACTGAATGTTTTCTCCTAATGCATGTAAACCAGGGGTGTCCAAACTCGGTCCTGGAGGGCCGGTGTCCTGCAGATTTTAGCTCCCACTTGCCTCAACACACTTGTGGGATGTTTCTATTGAGCCTAGTAAGAGCTTGATTAGCTAGCCCAGGTGTCTGATTGGGGTTGGAACTAAACTTTGCAGGACACCGGCCCTCCTGGACCGAGTTTGGACACCCCTGATGTAAACGATATCAAATTAGCTTCTTAAAACATGTCAAAATCAGTTATAGGACAGTTTTGTTATTGATTTTTTTTCCATGTCAATGTTAGCTGTTAATTTGATGTTGTTTTAGCATCAAAGTAGTCTACTGACATCAAATCGATTCACATTTTGGAAGTTTTTGATGTCGCTTTGACGTCTCTTGACTCATTTACAGTAATCAACTGTATCAAAAGCGGCAGTGAGATCCAATAAAACCAGCACAGCTTCTTTCTTTCTTTTTTTTTTTACATTTTCCAAGCAAACAGAAACCAATCTACACTGGAAAATGCTAATAGTATTACCAAAATATGAAGGACTTAACAGAGGAAATGAAATAATACAAACATAAAAAATGAATATAGGAAGAGGAAGAGGAAGATAACCACAGAGCACTCTGCTGCATCGATTTGCATTAACACGTCATTAAAAACTCTAACAAGGGCAGTTTCAGTTGAATGCATGTACTTGAGTGAGAACTGATTGAATACATGATACCTTATTAACAGCTGATCTGGGACAACATTTTTCAGAATCTTATAGCTACAAAAGGTCATTTAGAAACGGGTCTATAGCTGGCCTGTAATAAAAATGAATGGAGTGTTGTTTTCTTCAGAATAGGCTGAACCACAGCTTGTTTATTATAATCTGGCACTTAAACAGGTGCTAATTTATTATAAATAACAGTTAACATACTTGGAACCGACCATTATTTATTAATCGATTAATTAACTGTTTAATAACCGAGTAGGTGCCACATACAGAGGGCTAGTTAAACCTTTCATAGCACTAACTACCATAGAAAAATCCCTCGAGGAGAACAAAACTACAGTAAAATACTTGAATGAATGTGTTGTGGTGATTCTGCAGTTGCTATGGTAACACAACAACTATAATAACTGATCTGTTGTGGTGATTCTACAGTTGCTATGGCAACACAACAACTATAGTAACTGATCTGCTTGTTGTGGTGATTCTACAGTTGCTATGGCAACACAACAACTATAGTAACTGATCTGCTTGTTGTGGTGATTCTACAGTTTCTATGGTAACACAACAACTATAGTAACTGATCTGCTTGTTGTGGTGATTCTACAGTTGCTATGGCAACACAACAACTATAGTAACTGATCTGCTTGTTGTGGTGATTCTACAGTTGCTATGGCAACACAACAACTATAGTAACTGATCTGCTTGTTGTGGTGATTCTACAGTTGCTATGGCAACACAACAACTATAGTAACTGATCTGCTTGTTGTGGTGATTCTACAGTTGCTATGGTAACACAACAACTATAGTAACTGATCTGCTTGTTGTGGTGATTCTACAGTTGCTATGGTAACACAACAACTATAGTAACTGATCTGCTTGTTGTGGTGATTCTGCAGTTGCTATGGTAACACAACAACTATAGTAACTGATCTGCTTGTTGTGGTGATTCTGCAGTTGCTATGGTAACACAACAACTATAGTAACTGATCTGCTTGTTGTGGTGATTCTGCAGTTGCTATGGTAACACAACAACTATAGTAACTGATCTGCTTGTTGTGGTGATTCTGCAGTTGCTATGGTAACACAACAACTATAGTAACTGATCTGCTTGTTGTGGTGATTCTACAGTTGCTATGGTAACACAACAACTATAATAACTGATCTGTTGTGGTGATTCTACAGTTGCTATGGTAACACAACAACCATAATAACTGATCTGCTGTGGTGATTCTACAAATGCTTTGGTAACACAACAACTATAGTAACTGGTCTGTTGTGGTGGTTCTACAGTTGCTATGGTAACAACAACTATACTAATTGATCTGCTGTGGTGATTCTACAATTGCTATGGTTACACATCTTTCTATATAGTTTAATTTAATTTGTTCTGTTCTTCACAAAGCAATTTAGTTTCACAAATACAGTAAACACATGCTTAATAAATAATGCGGATCCTAAATATGGTAAATGCCTTCTGAGAAATTATGCACATAATAATACAGTAAAGCGTGGGTTTCCTCCGGGTGCTCCGGTTTCCCCCACAGTCCAAACACATGCGCTATAGGGGAATTGGGTAGGCTAAATTTTCCGTAGTGTATGAGTGTGTGTGTGTGGATGTTACCCAGAGATGGGTTGCGGCTGGAAGGGCATCCGCTGCGTAAAAACTTGCTGGATAAGTTGGCGGTTCATTCTGCTGTGGCGACCCCGGATTAATAAAGGGACTAAGCCGACAAGAACATGAATGAAATGAATGAATAATGCAGTAAATGCCTGCTTAATGTAATATGTTTGACAAAAACAGTAAACGCCTCTTTAGGAAATAATGCAGATCACAAAGAGGTTAAACTCATGCTTAATAAATAATGTGCACCATAAATACAGTAAGTGCCTCATTAGGAAGTGATGTCGACATTTGTGCTGGAAAACAAGGTAGAAATTCTGAGAAAATGATTAAACATGATAATGAGTGTGTGCGTGAGAGGATGGACAGCAACAGTGTGTGTGCGTGTGTGTGTGTGTGTGTGTGTGTGTGTGCGTGAGAGGATGGATGTGGTTTGTGGGAGGGTGTAAGAGATAAACTAAAGCTGAACGGCTCAGCTCACTGCAGTGTGTGTGTTCAGTCTGCTCAGATGGATCTCGTGCACATCGTGGTGTTGCTGCTCTTCACTCAGGCCAGAGTTTGTTCAGCCAGCAGCAATTCTACAGTGAGTACAGCAGCAGCAGCAGCAGCAGCAGTACTGTACTGTTGAGCAGCGCTTCATTACTAACACTGACTATCTCTGTTTACTGTTCACAGGCCGTCACCTGTCGACTGTCCAGTGAGTCGCTCTCTTTCTTTCTTTCTTTCTTTCTTTCCCTTTTTCTATTCTTTCTTTCCCCTTTTCTTTCTTTCCTCTCCCCTAGTTTTCAACTTTCTTTCTTAGACCTTTTTCTTTTCTTTCGTTCATCTTTTCTTCTTCCATTCCTTCATTTCTTCTTTTCTTTTTCTTTCCTTTCCCTTAATTTTGTTTTTTTTTCTTAGTTCTTTTTTTTCAGTCTTTTTCTTTCTTTCATCTTTCTTTTCTCCCTTCCTCCCTTTCTTCTTTCTTTCTTTCTTTCATTGCTTGTCTTTCTTTATTCAACTTTCGTTTAGTTTTTTCTTTTACCTTCTTTCTTTCATTCTTTCTCTTAATTTCTTTTATTGCTTTTCATTCATTCATTCATTCATTCATTCATTCATTCATTCATTCATTCATTCATTCATTCATTCAGTCTTTCTTTCTTTCTTTCTTTCTTCCTTTCTGTTCTTCCAACATCATGATATAAAACATGGTAAAACTGATTTTAATTTCTACAAAATGACTAAACTAATGGTTTGGGGTTGACAAGCAATTAAACAGCATTTTGGGGACGGGTAAACTAGCGGTGTTGCTGTGGTGAATCTATTATTTAAAAAGTGTTGAGTGTGTTTTTCTGTCATTCCTCTGGTTAACCGCTGCTTTTTTTCTTTCTATAGAGAATAGCATACCTTCAGAATTGTATGAGATCCATAAATGGAACCCTTCACCCATACATCAGCTGACTGCACACCTAAACGAGTCTCAAAACTCAATCATCATCAAATGGGCCATTAGTATAGACAGTAAGAGACATCCGCTATCATCTGTGCAACAGTTTCAAATCAATTTATTCTTATTATTTTTATTTATTTTGGCTTTAATTCTGTATGAACACAATTATAGGCGTAGATAAAACATCTGAACTTGATTTTTTAACTTTTGTGAATGAATTATGTATTTCTCTATGGTTTTAGGCATATTTTGGATATATTAGGCTATTGTTTAGTACTCAAAATCTGAATATTACAGTTAGCTAGATGTACACGGCCAGTCAGAAGTTTGAGGTCAGTTTTTATTTCATGTTTATCAATGCGGCATTTATTAAATGTAAAAAAAGGATTCAATTGGTAAATACTTATTTATGAAATATTTATTTACTGAAAAGTGTTGCATGCAGAACTGTTGCAAACAATTTATTTGTGTTGAATTTAAACAAACAATTTAAGTTTAATAATGTTCAACTTAATTTGTTTGTTTAAATTCAACACAGATAAATTGTTTACAAACACTTAACGTAAAAAAACAAAAATTAGTAAATCCAAGGAATCATCTTTGAATAATTTTTTTCAGTGTACTTGTTTATATTTTTTAATTAAATTATTTCTCCAGTCATTATTACAATTACCATTAATAATAATAATAATAATAATAATAATAATAATAATAATAATAATAATAATAATAATAATAATAATAATAATAATAATAATAATTTTAGAGTGATTTCTGAAGGGTCATGTGACTCTGAAGACTGGAGTAATAAAGCTGAAAATTCATCATTAAAATCACTGGAATGAATGATTAAATTAAACTATAATTAACTTTTGAACAGTTATTTTATAGTGCAATAACATTTCCCACAGTTGTACAATGTGTACTGTATTTATGATAAAATAAATATAGCCTTGGTGAGCAGGAGAAGCTTATTTTAAAACATCTTTTAGTGTATACTACCAAGATTGATTGGTATTTTAAAACTGAAGTAATTGCATTAATTAATACTATTTGTTACATCATTTATCGATCTTTGCTAATACTAGTTCATGAAATGCAACTATTCATTATTAGCTCAGGGCCTTTAAAAATATTAACAAACAATAATAATAATTATTAATTGATTAAACAATATTTAATAAGCATCATGGTGGCTGAACTGAAGGTTGCTTGTTTGAACCCCGGCTGTGTCAGTTGGTGTTTCTGTGTGGAGTTTGCATGTTATTGGCATGTTGGCGTGGGTTTCCTCCACAGTCTAAACACAGTAGTCAAAGGGAAATTAATAAGAAGTCTTGAGATTAGGGTTTGATTTGGAGAGGGAGGAAGCGGTGTTCAGTTTCTTCAAGATAAATCTGACTTCCTTTCTGAAAAGCTTGCAGATTTACGTAAGTGTGGATAGATGAATAGAGCAGATAGGACTTGATGTTGCTGTATTTTCACAGATTGCATGTAATCAAACATTACTTAACATTTACAGTGGATAATGATTTAGTGTGCATTGTCTTTTTAGGCAGCATTCAAAATCTTACCGGCACATGGATTAATATTCCCTGGCTCGATAAAAGTTATAGATGTGAATATGAGCCTCCATTTACATCAGAGCTAACCAAGCCGAGCAGCATACAGCAGGTAAACACATGATCAAATACATTCCACACAAGCACTGGGAAAATGACAAGCATTCATTTCAGACGTGGAACATTTATTTAAAACCCTGCAACATTTACTGCAACAAGGATTTTCTTACTCAGATACTTACAGTATAGTATATTTCATTAGTTGATCAGCAAATAAATCTTTAATCTTGAATAAAAATTAAAATAGCAAATATTAAGCAATGACGAAACCAAAAAAACTACACTTTTTTTTATCAACGCTCATGTAGTTTTTCTTCTAAAGTAAATTTACATTTTTTAAATATTTAAAGCTATTAATTTATTTTGGCCGTTTAATAGTATAATAAAAAAATAATGTATAAATAAATAAATAAATAAATAATTGTCAGTAAGATATTATTTTGCAGAATTCAAAACATTTTTGGATTTTCCTTTATAACAAAATAATAATAATAATAATACCAAAAATAAATAAATAATAAATAATAATAATAATTTATTTTAAATAAATAAATAAAAATCCTAAGATATATAATTCAGCAGAAATTCAATATGTTTTTTGGATTTTAAACAGTATACCAAAATAATAATAATAATAATAATAATAATGATTATATATATATATATATATATATATATATATATATATATATATATATATATATTATTAATAATAGTAATAATAATAACAATACATTTGAATTAATAAATAAAAAACACTAAGTTACAAATTTGCAGAAATTCAAAAGTTTTTGGATTAAACCCTAACCCTAACAAAATAATAATAACAATTTTAATAAACAATTTATAATAATATAATAATAATAAACATTTTATTATGTAAAAATACTAAGATATTACTTTACATAAATTCAATATGTTTTTTACCCTTATAATGAAATAAAAAAACGATTAAATAATAATAATGCATTTTAATAAATAAATGAAAATAATTAAGTATTTTTAACCATATGGTAAAAAATTTATATACTAAGATATAATAAAAAAGAAATTCAAGAAGTTTTTACCCAGGATTTTAACCATATTATAACATATTAATAATAATAATAATAATAATAATAATAATAATACATTTTAATAAATATAAATTCAAAGTAAGATATAATTTTGCACAAATTTAAGGCATTTTTGGATAAAATAAACAAAATAAATAAATAAATAAATAAATAAATAAAATGAATGAATGAATGAAAGTACTAAGATAACATTTTGCAGTCTTTGGATTTTAACCATATATAAAAATAATAATAAAACATTTGAATAAATAAAGAGAAATAGTGAGTAAGACTAATCAAAGCACACAGAAACTCTGATTGATCCTAATTAATCTCATTAATAATAATAATAATAATAATAATCTGATTATCTTCTTCTTTGACAGCTATGGTTCAGCTTCACGGTGTCCAATGTTTGTCCTCTCCTCGAATACGACATAGACGCATATAATCTTCCCACACCACCGACAGGAACAGGAGACATTTATATAAAGCGGGCTAATACAGGTCAGACTGATTTCTGCTGTTACACACATCATTTCATCTTCTCTGTTGTGTGTGACTCGACTGCTGATCATTAAAACTATGAGGCATGTCCAGTTTGTTCTCAGCTGACAAATTAATTCAATATTTAGCAGACGAATGTGATACAAAACTTACTGACCTGAAGTCTGTGGAATTCCCCAGTGAATGATGTTTGGCTCTATATTAATATATCTCTTATATTAATGATCTAATATTGTTTCTGCAACGTTGTCTGCGAGTTATAAAAACGTTATTGTGGAAGATTATTTTCCAATATTCATTAGATCTATTGTGTAGACAGTGTATTAATGTTGTTTTTCTGGTTATAAATTAAACATTAAAATAAAATAAAAGATTGTTTTTTTTAAATAGAGGCAGTGGTGCAGTAGGTAGTGCTGTCGCCTCATAGCAAGAAGGTCGCTGGTTCGAACCTCGGCTCAGTTGGTGTTTCTGTGTGGAGTTTGCATGTTCTCCCTGCCTTCACGTGGGTTTCCTCCGGGTGCTCCGGTTTCCCCCACAGTCCAAAGACATGTGGTACAGGTGAATTAGGTAGGCTAAATTGTCCGTAGTGTGTGAATGAGTGTGTGGATGTTTCCCAGAGATGGGTTGCGGCTGGAAGGGCATCCGCTGCGTAAAAAAACTTGCTGGATAAGTTGGCGGTTCATTCTGCTGTGGCGACCCCGGATTAATAAAGGGACTAAGCTGACAAGAACATGAATGAATATTCGTGAAATACTGAACATCATATAAATGTTGCAGAAATGGACATATTCATTGATGAACATTATCTTTTATCTTGAATGTTTAGAAGCTTCTTCTCTGAATTATTGATAAGCATAGCAGAAAGCAACAAGACACACAGTATGAGCCCTTCACTGAGTAATTCTCTTAAAAGCAGAGAGACGCTGTGGGCTAAAGTAAAAGCCAAACTGTATTTTTCCTGTCAATTAGACGACTTCAGAGCTGAAAGATTTTCATGATAACCGGCTGTTTTCCCACTTAAGAAAGTCAATCAGATCTTTAGGGAGGATTTCTGAGAACTGTTTAGCGTCGTGCAGCTAGAGGAACCATTATCTCTTCATGAGCGACACAGAGGCTGACTTTCATTAATGCTTACTGAGAATTAGTTATATTTGCTAAGAATAAAACAAACAGCATTACAATCTGTCACTTATTAATACGTCATTTACATTTCTAACAGAATAAAAGACTAAATTCCTGTCTCTGAAATGAGATATGTACGTCTCTAATAGGACAAGCCTGTTTTTATTTTTATTATATTTATGTCATCTAATATTTATATCTCGTAACAGAACAAAACTGATAGATATTTAACTGTGAATTGAGTTTTTAACAGAAAACTACCATATTTCATTAGTTTTTTTGTGCATATTTTGGAATAAGAATATTTTATTTATTTATTTATTATTTTTTTTCAATAAATATATTATTGAAATATATATTTTGAACCATTCCTTTTTGGAATTTGAAATTAATGTATATAAATATATTTAAAACATATTTTGTATTTTCAACACAATCTCGCAGCAATTCGTAACTTTTTGATTCAGTGGCTAATTCGTATAAATTTGTACGATCTAATTCGTACAATTTAGTACGATATGCTCATCATCAAGTGACGGTTGGGGTTAGGTTAGGTGCCACGCCTCCTTTTTTAAATCGTACATTTTCATACGACTGAACTCGTACGAATTCCTACGAATTCGCCACTAAACTGACAAAACGTAAAATACTTACATTTCCTCGTGAGATCAGGCTGGTATTTCTTACCTCACTCTAAGAAATGCTGGGTCATTTAAACTCAAATTGGGTAAAATATGAACTAACAATGCATTCAATTTAGTATTATTAATTTAACAAAAAAAATTTTACTTAGCAGTTGCTTTGAGAGGGGTCTGGCTGCAGACTCGGTGCAGTGCGATCTGAGCTGCATCCAATGCTTTTTAATGTGCTCACCTAACCCCACCCGTCACAGTGACGTCACTCACTGCATTGTGTCTGACATTGCATCGCTGAGTGATGCAATCTCAGCCTGCATCATAAAGGCTGCATCCAGATACTGTTGTTTGGTTTAGTCCATATTACATCCAGAATTGGGCTGACATAACCCAGCACTTTTAGAGTACATACTCTGTGATTAAGTCGAACACTTATTAAATGCTCATTGAGCTCAAATGTTTTCTTTGAGAGGCAGAGTCATTTTTAGGAGAGTTTGTGTTCTGGTTTTACTATATCTAATGTCTTTCTGACTACAGTCATTGTTTTTGGAGGCTTACAGCTCCTCTTCCCATGTGATTGTTGTTTTTACAGCTAAACTTGAGTGGAACGCTCTGATTTCTGCTGTCTACAATGGAAAAAAAGTGGTGGTGTTATTTAACGTGAGCTCAGTGGCGGATAAATACATCATCACACTGGAAGAAGACACACAAACACTCAGCACGACTGAGGAAAGACGGGTATGTGTGCTGCTGAAATCACTGAACACCAGCAGGAGAGCATGACCAGCAGTAAAATAGACATTTAGATTTAAAGTAAATGTCACGTTAAGCATGATAAAAACAGAACAAAAACAGGAACAAAAAGGGTACGGATCCAAGTGCAGATTTAATATTAAATAGTGCGGTAACAGTGAACAAAATCCAAAATCCAAAGTGCAAAGTAACAAAATAACAAACAAACAACAAAACAAGAAACTAAAACAGATTAAACACAAACTAGACTTAAGCAAGATACAAGAGCGAGATCAAGAACAACATACCAGAGCTGACAAGATAGACAAACGACGCAGTAACAAACAGAGGTGGAATGGTAATATATAGTCCAGGTAATCAACGGAGATTGGAGACAGCTGTGGTTGAAATCAGTGTAGATGACAGACCGGGTGTGTGCACGAAAGAATGTATGGAAATGTAGTCTTTTTGGGCGCTGTAGTTTTACTCAGTGTCCATTGAACTACAGCGCCCTCAGGTGGTCACTGACAGTCATGACAGTAAAGCTGAATTATCACCCTCTTATGAATTTATTTACAAATATTTCCCAAGTGATGTTGAACAGATTCAGGAATTTCTCACAGTATTTCCTCTAATATTTTTTCTTCTGCAGGAAGTCTTTTTTGTTTTATTTCGGCTAGAGTAAAAGCAGTTCTTAAATGTTTTAAAGTCATTTTAAGGTCAATATTATTAGCCACCTTCAGTAATATTAGTGTTGGATTGTCTCCAGAACTCACCTGCATAATTACCCTAACTTTAGAAATGTGCTGAACAAATCTTCGTTAAACAGAAATGAAGCAGATAATACAGAAGAACAGTTCAAATTTAACAGGAAACACATCAACACACTCAAATCAAAGTCTGCAGCTTCTTCTTCTTCACGCTGATTTTTAATTGTTCATTTTTCCACCTACAGGAATGCAAATCTGAGGCCTGTAAAGTGGAACTGGACTACACGGGTCCATGTGAAGAAAACCTTCTGATAATAGTAGGACTATAAATAATCCTGTTTTTTCCTTTTGACGGAAGATTATTCCGCTTCTCCCATTGGCAGATTATTTTGCTTGTTTTAAGGAAAAACTCGCTTCATTTTGGATCATTATTTCTGAAAACAAGACCATACTTATTGCTTGTCTAGAAAATGCTGCTTGATTTAAGAGCTTTTAGATATCTGGACTAGAAACAAGTCTCAAGCTTTAAGCATTTACAGTATGTGTATTCAAAAGCATGCTGGAGTCGACCAGTCAAGCCGAACCTGGAAGTTTAATAGGACTTGTTGTTTATTCTGGTGTGTTTCTGACAGATAACAGCACACTTTAAACACTGTGAGGGGGAAAGCAGCCCTTCGGTTGAGAGTACAGTGGACTGTAAGAGTGAGTATCCATTAATGGCTTATATAGTAAGTAGGCATGGGCCGGTATAACATTCTGACAGTATGATAACCTATCACAGTTTCAAGATATTGTGATTACTGCTCTAAAATATTCATTCATTTTCTTGTCTGCTTTGTTCCATTTATTATTCCGGGGTCGCCATTCCGCTGTGGTGACCCTGGATTAATAAAGGGACTAAGCCGACAAGAAAATGAATGAATGAATGAATGAATGAATGACAGGAGGGCGGTCAAAAGAAACCCACCATAAATTCAGACGGATAAAAAACTAAAATATTAATAACATTGAAGATTTTTTTATTATTTTAGTTATTTTTATACATTTTAATAATTATAAGGATTTTAAAACCATTCAAGATGTTTTAAATAAAACTTTAATGCACCACTTGGAAAACAAGCATCAGTATAGTGTAAACCGACAGGTTGAAATATTCTTATCCAGCTATCGGAGAAATCATGTGTGTTTTATAACTATTACATTTGTTTTAAATTCAGAATTGTAATATATACATCAGTGTAAAACCTGAATGTTGGAAAAACATATCCTGTAATTGTGTATACGGGTCTCCAGGGAGAACATGCAAACTCCACACAGAAACAAACTCAAACCAGAGACCTTCTTGCTGTGAGGCCACAGTGCTAATCACTGAGCCACCGTGCCGCCCTTATTAAACTGATTGTATTCTAATTACATTACAACTGTGAAAAGGACGCTCATGAAATAGAAAATAGTCGCATTAACTGTTCACCAGAAGTTTATCAGTGGCTGGAAACACAGCGGCTGTGCATATAATCCACCGGTGTTGTAATAGTGTGTCTGTTTAGTTTATCTGTGTGTTGGTTTCTGCAGTTTCAGATGGATCTGTTTTGCTCATCGGTGTCGGATGTGTGCTGACGCTGATCTTCATACTCCTCTGCTGCTGCATCATCTGTGAGTTACCAAGACAAACACAAGAAATCTGTCTGCTACATAAAACCCTACCAATATACTATCAGAATGTGTCACATGTCTCGTATCTAGTCCAGATATCTACAAATTCATAAATCAAGAGGCATTTTCTGGACAGGCGACAAATATTATCTAGTTTTCACACACAAAAAGTCTTTCATTAAACGTCTGCATGAACCGAAAGCTGCGACTGTTTTTAGTTTTTGTATTGTGGCGCATTTCCAAGAGAAACAGCATATTAAATAAGAAAGCAGTGGGCGGGGCTTGTTTTTCTACTGCGAGCTGATTGGATGCAGTAAAGTAGGCGTGTCATTCAGAAAGATGGGGAAAGGGGTTTGGGGAGAGTTATTACAACCTAACAGACTCCTCCTCCTCCTCCTCACCGCTTCTGTTTGCTGTCAAAACTGACAGCTGGAGGGGCGTGGCTAAGTATGTTAGCCCCTCCCACTACCTCAGATAGAACTAATCTGAGAATTGAACTCAAAACAAACAGGAAGTGCATTTGCAGATTTCAATTAAAGATGACAAGAGCAGACTAGTGTTTTCTTTCTGTCGCACAGATGAACTGTTCAACACAAAACTAGCAATGCGAGCTGACAGAGTCGATGTGGTTAGTTTGATTTCATGTGTACTTTAAAGGGCTCCTATGATGTAAATCGTCTTCTGTGCGCTGTTTGGACAGAGCTGTGTGTAGTATAGCGTGTCCACAGTAATATTGGGCTGATATAAACATAGTAAGTCTCTTTATTTAAATTTCCTTATGTTAAAATGAGATCCAAATCCCTCCCATTTTGAGGCCGACTGCAACGTGATGCAGGAGTGTGGTTTCCCCGCCCACCGAATTGATTGACAGCCACGCATTAACATGTCTCCACAGTAATGTGTATAATTATATCCACAGGACAGGGTGTGAGCAAAACAACCGGGACTAATTAAGATCTGTTCAGCTCTCTGTGATCACCACAGAATGAGTTTCACAAGTTTGACGCGTTTAAAACAGTGCATGCTTGTAATAAACACAGTAAAATCGCTGTAATTCATCACCACAGCCGTGTGTCAGCTCATTTATAAAAGAAGATGCTAAATCAGGTTTATTCTGTACATTGCGTGTCTGTCACTGTGCTGTTTATCTGACCGAGGCGGAGATTGAGGCACACTCTGACAGACACGTGGTAACGGTCAGAGCCGGCCCGTGGCATAGGCACCATAGGCAAATGCTAAGGGCGCTGTACATCCAGGGGGCGCCAGAAATGAGCGCGGTTAAGTTGGCTATTCCTGACACATTCAGTGATAGACGGCAATAACTCAAAAACCTCTTACCCTAAATACATCTAAAGTGTGTTTCCTACAAAAAGACAAAGCTGGTTATGTTTCACAGCTGTGTTTTTCTTTTTTTTCACTTGAGATTACGAGCACTGCTCCGTTTAGCCGGGAGAGCTCGCGCGGAGTGGAGCTCCCAGTAAGGGATCGTCGGAAAAGTGCTTCTTTTTTTTTTTTTTTTTTTTGCTCTGTCCTGCGTGTTTTATTTTAAACACAACTAATTTTCTCTTAAATGAGCACAAACAGTTACTAAAGTAGTCGAATGCTTCATTCATTCATTCATAAAGATCTGTGCATTCTTACATTAACACCTATCAAAAGCCTCTTTAGCTGCTCCAGAACGCAGCAGCACGAGTGGTCTTTAATAAACCTAAAAAAGCACATGTCACTCCTCTGCTCATCCGTTTGCACTGGCTGCCAGTTGCTGCTCGCATCAAATTCAAAGCTCTGATGTTTGCCTACAAAGTGACTTCTGGCTTCGCTCCTTCTTATCTGCTTCTCACTTCTGCAGATGTATGTGCCCTCCAGAAACTTGCGTTCTGTGAATGAACGTCGCCTCGTGGTTCCATCCCAAAGAGGGAAGAAATCACTTTCCCGAACTCTCGTATTCAATCTGCCCAGTTGGTGGAATGAACTCCCTAACTGCATCAGAACAGCAGAGTCACTCGCTGTCTTCAAGAAACCACTAAAAACTCAACTATTTAGTCTCCACTACACTTCCTAATCTGCAATTCCCTCTCTGAATATCACACTCTACCCAAAAAAAATGTAAAAAAAAATACTAATGCTACTAATACATTCCTTCTTAGACTTTACAGACCTGAAACTCGCCTACAGCACTTCTTCATTGTTGCTCTTATAGTTGTGTAAATTGCTTCCTTGTCCTCATTTGTAAGTCGCTTTGGATAAAAGCGTCTGCTAAATGACTAAATGTAAATGTAAACAAAACACAACGAGAGATTCATCTGCTGCTCTTCACTAAATAACTATAGTAACTTTAATCAATATGCAAATACAATTAAAAGTTAAACCGATTTCATAGCTTTATTTAATTTCTGTATAAGCCATTGTTTTTATTAGGTTAAACCTTTTATTTTATTGTCAATATTTTCTATTGTCTGCTATGTATTCTATCATTTGAAGCTATTTGTTGTCCCATATTTTTTACATCCCAATGTTGACAGATATGGCATAACATTGCTAATCATTAAATAGCTATAGTGCTCTCTGTTAGGTTTAACGTCAGCTAATGTTATGGAAGGGTATAGATGTTTTGGAAAATAGTAATATTAATGTAACTACCTCCATCATTCTTCCTCAAGCAAATGTGTAAATATTAGATCTATTCAGCAATAATGTTAATTGCATTGGCATATTTATCTGACGTTTTCCCAGCTTGTAGTAGTCGATCAAAAAGCTGTTTAGTTTCTTATGACTATACACTAGCTGTGGAGTTACTGCGATGTGACGGGCGCCAAACTGGTCAGGGCCGGGCCTGGTAACGGTGGGCGGGGAGAACCAGCATTAAAGGCACAGGCAACAAAAACAGCGACAAGATGCTCAGAGCTGAAAAATACAAACTTCTGAAAAGTCTATTAAATAATCTGATGGTGTTTTGAGCTGAAACATTTCAGACACACTCTGGAGACTGATCTTACATCTTGAAAAAGGGGTAAAACCCTTTAAAACAAACTAAATAATCTGCCAATATCAGCAAAATAATGTTATGTCAAGTTGAATGTCTGAATGTGCAAATATAAACACACTGTGCCCCAATTCGCTGTGTTTATAGCCTGTGTGTGTGTGTGTGTGTCCTCAGGTCAGCTGCAGCGGTGTGTTTTAATGTCGAAGCGCAGTGTGTCAGTGCGGGTCTTGCTCCTGTATCCGGCGGTGGACGCCGTGTTTCAGCGCTCAGTGATGCTGCTGGCTGAACTCCTGCAGAGCTACGGCGGTGTGTGTGTGTTCGTGGACGTGTGGGACAGCAGGAGTGTGGCGGAGCAAGGCCCACTGCGCTGGATCAACACACACACCGAGCTGGCGGACAGAGTGCTCATCGTATCGCCGCCTGCACGCAACCACGGTAAAGCTGCTTTTACATGCACACATTATGCAAACATCACTTTTATAAGGGGTTTAAGTGAAGTTTATTTATATAGTAATGTCGAGAGGGTCACGTGTTTATGATTGATCACAGCCGGTCCTGCATTATTCGATTTATGATTGACCAATCAGACGATTCCTAAGCCGCTATAAACACCCTCAGCTCCATATCACAGCCATCTTCAGTTTAAAGACTCCCCCCTTCCACCCCTACTCCTCCTCCTTTCCTAGATGGGTGGCACGGTGGCTCAGTGGTTAGCACTGTTGCCTCACAGCAAGAACTCCGCTGGTTCTAGTCCGTGCCAAGCCAGCTGACATTTCTGTGCGGAGTTTACACGTTCTCTCTGCTGGACTTTAGAGCAGCTTTTAGTTGGTTAATGGAGTTGTTGGTCTATTTCAGCTCCTCAGAATAGCAGCGCTCCAATAACAAGCTTTCACACACCTCCACATTGATTAAGTGTTAGCCTGAGGAATCCTGTTGGTCAAACAACCTGTAATATCATGCTCATGCTCCCCTTTTGAAAAGCTTTGAAACAGGACTAGATATTGTTGCAGTCGCAGCATGTTTCCCCTCCTCTGCTTCCCATCAGCACTCAAGGTTTTTTTGGGTCAAGATGCACTCCAATCCTCAACATAAAGCGTTGAACTCGTGTTTTGAAAGCTCTGTGGTTTAGGTTTCTGCTTGCATTCATTTTCTCTGGATTTTTTCTTCATATGCATGTCTTGCAATTTCAGCAACTTCTATAGTCTTTGATAGGACTGCACCCAAATAAATTTCCCCCAAAATTCTAAATGCAACGGCTTTAAAATAACTGTTTACTATTTTATTAAATACATTTTGCAAGGCTTTAAATTTAACTTGATGGCTGTTGCTCAATACCAAGTATGCAAATTTCAGACTTGCCAAGTTTACACTGAGTCGGGTTCTTTTTTAAATGTACTGCAGTGTACTTTATAACGTCACTTGCCTCATCATGAATTCATCAGTTTCACTGTACATTAACAATAAAATGATTTAAGCATATAAAGCTCAGCTTTATAATTAATACTATACTGATATTTTAAATCAATATGTTTGATTTAAGAAAATGTGAACATAAATGTCTATAAATGTGAAGTGAAATGTGTTATTATACACAGACTCGTGTCTGATTATCCGATTTAATAAACTTCAATGGACATTATGCAAGTATAAAGTACAAGGCGTAAACATTAAGAAAGATAACGTTAAGCAATTTGGTGAAAACAAAAGACAAACAGCTTACAAAACGGTAACATAGTTATTTTTTTGTGTATACAGCTGTTTATTTTTCACCAATTTCTGTTTAGCGGAGAACAGATTTCTTCAGCACATTTCTAAGCATAATAGTTTTAATAACTCATCTCTAATGACTGATTTATTTCTCTTTGTCATGATGACAGTAAATAATATTAGACTAGATATTCTTCAAGACATTTCTATACAGCTTAAAGTGACATTTAAAGGCTTCACTAGGGTAATTAGGTAAGTTATTGTATAATGATGGTTTGTTCTGTAGACTATTGAAAATAAATATAGCTTGAAGGGGCTAATAATTTTGTCCTTAAAATTGTGTTTAAAAAATTAATAGCTGCTTTTATTCTAGCCGAAATAAAACAAATAAGACTTTCTCCAGAAGAACAAATATTATCAGACATACTGTGAAAATCTCCTGAATCTGTTCAACATCGTTTGGGAAATATTTAAAAAAGAAAAAGAAATTCAAAGGGTGGCGAATAGTTCTACAACCGTAGGCCCGTTTTGGCAATTCCATAATGAGTTTTTTTTAATGTGATATTCCAAAATGTGCATTAAAAATAGGTGGATAAAAACAGTTAGTGACTACAGCTGGAGGGAGAGCAAAACACTGCATTTTATCTATTTTTTGCAGTTTTTCCTCCTTCAAACTAAAACAGAAAGTGCCGTTTTCAGTCCATACTTTTTAAAAAAATGTAATGCATGCCTAATCTTTGTTAATCATTGCCATTTAGATACTTTATATAGACTGGAACAAATGCATTTCTTACTGTCTTCTTGCACAAATATCTACAAATTCTTTATTCAAGAAGCATTTTCTAGATAAGCACTGAATATAGTCTTGTTTTCAGAATTAATGTGTCAAAATGAAGAGAGTTTCCCCTTAAAACAAGCAGAATAATCTGACAATGAGGGAAGGAACAATCTTGTTTTGGTTGTGAGATTATTTTTCTTCCCCTATTGGCAGATTATTTTGCTTGATTTAAGGAAAAACTCTTCATTTTGACACATTAATTCTGAAAACAACACAATATTTAGTGCTTCTCTAGAAAATGCTTCTTAATTTAAGAGTTTTCTTATAATATTTGGTCTAGAAATGAGACTATTTTTCAGTATTTATCTTCTTCTCTCTCTGCAGATGATCTTAAACCTGACGTTGTCTCCGGCATGACGGATCTCAGTGTTTCAGCTTCCGCCAGCAATCTGTTCACGCTGGCCTTAAACCTGGTCAGCAGCGCTGCCAATGACCCCCAGGGCCGAGACAAGTTCTGGGTCATTAACCTGGGTCAAGAGGAGAAGAGCGTTCAGCCTGAACTCAGAGGTTTGAGGGTGTTTAATCTGCCCAGAGACCAGGAGAAGCTCCATCAGCAGCTCATGGCTGGAGAAACGAGCATCAACACATGCTGCAGCACTTTCTACATCAAAAACACTCTGAGGAAGATGGAGATCAACACTTCTCAATGTGTGTGAAAGCCCCAATCCTGATTTTCTTTTTGATAGTAGGCTCCCTTTACAGCTCTTTTATAGTTAAATTAATGAGTTTGACTCTTTTTGAATCCATTCAGCCGATCTCCAGGTCTAGCGGAAACACTTTTAGCTTAGCTTAGCATAGATCATTGAATCGGATTAGACCGTTAGCATGTCACTCAAAAAATGCGCAAAGAGTTTTGATAATTGTTCCTATTTAAAGCTCGACTCTTGTGACGTTTCATAGTGTATTAAAGGGTCATGACACCCCCCACTTTCAATTCAGGTCTAACTCAGAATTTTTCAAAAGATGCATCGTAATGGGGGTGGAGCTCCGCGATCAGAGGCAGGAGTGGGCGTGGCCAGCAGAGCAGGGGAGAAGGAAAGGAAAAGGAGATGCAAACCGTGAGGAGACGCATGATTTGATAGTTTACAAAGTTAAAATGCAAATAGATAAACTAATTTAATGCCCTGCGACATTTGTTATTCGTAATTTCATGTACAGATAACCTCAATTTAAATCATTATAAAGATAATCGTGTTCATATAAGCACAATAAATGAGAATTCTCCCTCAATCCCCGGGTCTGAATGCAGACTCAGTGCAGCAGGTCTCTTGCCCTGTCTGTTTTAACCATTAGTCCTGCTGGTAATCTGGAGGATGTAGGTGAACACAGCAGCACGGCGATGTGTCTAAATGTGAACGAACTCCACTGATAAAGGACAAAGTCCGCCATACTCGTACTGCTCTCCCGACAAAAATGCTTGCTGCACATAAACAGCTTTGCTGTATCGGCCCTGACAGCATCGCCGAGAAAAACATGCAACAAACCCCGTGGATCAGGGAAACAAACACAGACGATCCTTCATGAACAGCTAAATACTGTGTGCCGTGGGTCCGTAAACGCGTCTCACCCAGTCATCAACATAGGATCTCCCAGCTTGGCACTGGCAGGTCTGCCTTGCCTTCGGAAAGCACGTGCAGTCATGAATAATTAAGCAGCCGGCTCTTCTCATAGGATAAGAAAACTCCACTATGAATATTAATGAGAAACCGACGCGTCATCTTTGCACTTGCAGTTTTGCGCTACGACGCCGATTTTGATCCGCCCCAAAAATCAATTTAAAACCGGAAGCTGAAATGAGCTGACAAATGCTCAAAATGATCCAGTTTTCCCACAATTAAAGCCGACAGCTGCTAACATTGTCTTAACTGATGCTCAACACACACACATCTGTTAACAACCCCAAAAACAGTACTCGAGGGTTTCTTAAACCTTTAAGACCGGCTTAAAAAAGGTAACATTGCTATTTTTGAGGCTGATATGGCTAGCAATTATACTACTGAGATCTGTAGGCTCTAGATCAGTCATGAAGCGTTGTCGTACAGTGTTCTGCTGGAGTTCATCAATAGTCCTGCATTCACTAACACACACTATATCTGAACTGTTTGGAAAGTAATTTGTGCTTCATCCTATAGAAAAACATCATAGGAACAATGTTTAGTGGCTCAGTGTGCTACAGAAGTGTTTTTAAAAGTCTAAACGCTTTATTAATATAGTGTGCATCCAAGCCAGCCTGATCCTAGAGAAAACGTAAGTCGTTTTGCCAGTTTAGTGGCTAATTCACACGACTACGTACGAGTTCTGTCGTAAGAAATTGTACGATTTTAAAAAGGAGGCGGGGCACCTAACCCCACCCCTAAACCCAACCGTCATTGGTGGATGAGCAAGTCATACTAAATTGTACGAATTAGATCGTACAATTTCATTCGAATTAGCCACTGAATCAAAAAGTTACGAATTGCCGTGAGATTGTGTTGACTAAGCACATGTGGTCAGAACACAAACGAGTCGCAGGTAATGAAGTATTCAGCATTTCTCCTAAAGAAAAGCCCATTTAAGCAAAATGCTAGCAGGGGTCTGTAGCTCCGCCTCTTGTTTGGTTACTCGCGATGATGCGCAAACAAAATGGTGACAGTTGGCCACGCCCACTCGTAGCTTCATTTGCACAGAAACCTATGGGTGACGTCACGGTTACTATGTCCATATTTTTTCCAGTCTTTGTGCCAAGCGATAGTACGCAGAGCCTGAAATTCGGCAATATTTTGCATACAACTATATCATAGCATTTAAGACAAGGGCCTTACATTTCTCTGAATTGATTTATATATATATATATATATATATATATATATATTTTTTTTTATAATTATTGTTTTTTTTTTAGGGGTTTTTCACCTTTTATTGGGATATGAGAGTGGAGGACAGACAGGAAAGTATTAGGACCAGAGAGAGGGGAAGGGTCAGCATAGAACCTCGAGCCGGGAATCGAACTCGGGTCGCCGTGAGCACCATGGTGCTCTTTGTCGGCGCACTTAACCACTAGGCTATTGGCACCGACTCTGAATTGATTTATAAACAGTTAATACTTTTGTAAGACCCCACGAACACGAGTCCGGCCAGAAATTGGGTCAGATTGAGGGTTGAAATACCGTTTTCTGCATATGTTTCTGTGCATATGTACTGTATATGATTGTAATTCCATGTCATGACCTGTTTAATCGATTTGGTGATTCCCAGAATGCTCCGTTGAACACGATGTGGTTGAAACTACAGCTCTCAGCATGTGGTTAGAGATGCAGTTTCTTAGTAGTGTGAGATTATGAGCAATAAAAAAGCAGCCATTCGTTCTGCTCACCACATGCCATAGAGATTGCTCTATGGAAAATACATAATAATAAATCATTGTTAATGCAGTTTAACCAGTCCAAAAGCAATGACATGCTTGCAAATCAGGCAAAAAGAGAAATTACTAGTAAAAATTAAGTGATTAAGTGAAAATCAAAGCATACAAGACGAATTTAACGAGAGACAGAAGTAAAACTCAATTTTGTATTGAAAATTATTACTAAGGATGGAGAATTATACAACGATTTCTTGAGTATTTCAATAAAATCAATATGTTTCAAAGTTATTGCAAATTACCAATATGTATATTTTAATATTTCAGTATTTACTCTTTCAGTTTTAAATATTCAGTATTGCTGTGCTGGAGTGGGCGGAGCTAAAGAGCTCATTAGTCATGATATGCTCACTGTGATTCTCTGATTGGTGGAATGTTCAGCATAGCATCATGGGAAATGTAGTTTTTTCAGCATGAATTTAAGTGTTAGAACAGCGTTCATTTATAACCAGCTCTTAGAGCTGTGTTTCTCAACCACGTTCCAGGAGGACCACCAGCACTGCATGTTTCAGGTGTCTCCTTTGTCACACCATTCACAGGTCTTCTCTGCTGATGAGCTGATGATCCGAATCAGGTGTGTTTGGTTAAGGAGACAGGGCAGATACGCAGAGGTGGTGCTCCTCCAGGAACATGGTTGAGAAACACTGTCTTTGAGCTTTGCTTTTATGCAGATTGTATTCAATATGCTGTTAAATGTCTCTTGATGACTTTAATTGAGAAGTCTTCTGCTGTATTTTGTGCTTTCTCTACTAATTGGTTGTAATTCGAGCACCCTGTATATCTGCTCTTAATAATCGAATGCTAATAACGATCCTGAACTGCTCAGGATTAGGGCTCTGTCAGAGACAATCAGGGACTGTGTGAAATATGACATGACCACAGTTTGACCATGCTGAGGAGCAATTTTGATGTACTTCATGTTTTTTTTAAAACTTCTAGTGTGAATGAAAACACAGATATATATATATATATATATATATATATATATATATATATATATATATATATATATATATATATATATATATTATGTACTGATATATCTTTAATAAACTGACGTACAAAGCCCAGGATGTCTTTTTTGGATGAATAGATTTATATGTTATCGGAGAGCTAAATAAATAAGGTTAGTTGGGATTGAATAATAATAGAACTATATGAAAATCTGGAATCTGAGGGTTAAAAAAACATCTAAATATTGAGGAAAACAGTTTTAAAGTTGTGCAAATTAAGGTCATAGCAATGCATGTTCCCAATCAAGCAATCTATATTACATCAAACAACTTTTCATATATTTATGATAGGAAATTTACAAAAAAATGTCTTCAAATAACAAGATCTTAATATTCTATTTATTTTTGGCATAAAATTATTCATTTTACCTCAAAAAGTCTATTGTTGGCTATTCTTACAAATATATCAGTGCAATATAAGGTCCAGGGTCACAAATGGATCAGTGTAGACATGACTTAAATGTATTAATTCTATTAATTTATTTCCTTTATTTATTGATAAATGTGCAGCATGTGATCAGCCAATCAGATTCCAGGAGCAGAACTGCTTTACATAAACATTATAAGTGCAAGTGCCTTTTGAATACTCTTCACTTGTGTATGAATAAACTCACAGCGGATGCTTCTTGGACAAATGCAAAAACCACATGTGCAGCACATGCACAGATATTTAGCATCCAACAGTCAGAGATTCATGATACGAGATTAGCCAGATTTATTTCCTCTTTAATGGTGTCCAAATTAAGCTCTTAGCAATGCATATTACCAAAGTCCCTTTAGGTCAAGTCATTTCACTCAGCGGCCGTATGCTCGGGCATTCTGTTTGAATGGGGAAATTCTCCAAAACTACTTGGCAAGCTTCCCATTACAATTCATATTAGGAATAACCAATAAAACTAAATAACAGCTGTCTCTTTAGTTTCATTTCTAAATGTCTAAATCACACAAAATCTGCAGAAACTCACGTCTGGTCCGAGCCCCTCCCCCAGAGTATCGTCGGCCTATAGCGATTGATGATTGGCTCCTGTACTTGTGTTGCTTTATTCACCATGTTGACCGTTACACTTTCCCATTCAAAAAGATACGAATGACATGTATTGTGTATTTTAAAGTCTTTGATATTACTAATCAAAAACTGATATTTTAATATACGATACGATACGATATATACGATACGATATTTTACGATACAAAATGTCTTCACGGTACAACATTTTAGTGCCACGTTGAAAAAAAATAGTAAAAATCTAAAAGTTAAAAGATGCAAGTTGTAATATTTTGAGAATAAAGTATATATATATATATATATATATATATATATATATATATATATATATATATATATATATACACACACACACACACACACACACTCAACGGCCACTTTATTAGGTACACCTGTCCAACTGCTCTTAGCACAAATTTGTATTCAGCCAATCCCATGGCAGCAGCTCACTGCATTTAAGCATGTAGACATGATCAAGACGATCTGCTGCAGTTCAAACTGAGCATCAGAATGGGGAAGAAAGGGGATTTAAGAGACTTTGAACGTGGCATGGTTGTTGCTGCCAGACGGAGGAGAATGGCCAGACTGGTTCCAGCTGATAGAAAGGCAACAGTAACTCAAATAAGCACTCGATACAACCGAGCTCTGCAGAAGAGCATCTCTGAACACACAACACGGCCAACCTTGAGGCGGATGGGCTACAGCAGCAGAAGAGCACACCGGGTGCCGCTCCTGTCAGCTAAGAACAGGAAACTGAGGCTACAATTCACACAGACTCACCAAAACTGGACAATAGAAGATTGGAGAAACGTTGCTGCTCTGATGAGTCTCCATTTCTGCTGACACATTCGGATGCTCGGCTCACAATCTGGCCTCAACAACATGAAAGCATGGATCATCCTGCCTTGTATCAGCGGTTCAGGCTGGTGGTGGTGGTGTAATGGTGTGGGGGAGATTTTCTTTGGGTCCATTAGTACCAATTGAGCATCAACGCCACAGCCTACCTGAGTATTGCTGCTGACCATGTCCATCCCTTTATGAGCACAGTGTCTCCATCTTCTGATGGCTACTTCCAGCAGGATAATGCAGCATGTCATAAAGCTCAATCATCTCAGACTGGTTTCTTGAACATGACGAAGAGTTCACTGTACTTAAATGGCCTCCACAGTCACCAGAGCTCAATCCAATAGAGCAGCTTTGGGATGTGGTGGAACGGGAGATTGGCATCATGGATGTGCAGCCGACAAATCTGCAGCAACTGTGTGATGCTATCATGACAATATGGAGCAAAAAAGTAATAAATGACAGAACATGATGTTTTTTCATAGTATTCTACTGATTTCTTGGCATAATAAAATGATAGTTTGACTCTGTGTTCTGTTGGATATTTTTGCAAATATACTCGTGCAACATCAAAAACGTAACAGGCGAAACACTGCACTGCTCACAGTTTTATTGCATGTTTTCAAAAACGTGCAATGTTTACATCATGACTGTTCAGCCAATCAGATTCCACGACCAGAACTGCTGTGTGTACATACACTTATAAAACAAAAGTAAGTAAAACATTTTAAGTGCAAGTATCTTTTACATCTTTAATCACTTTTATATGAATCAAAACGCTTGAAGGAAAATGCAAATAAACATATGTACACAATATGTCCAGGTCACTAGCATCATGACCAGATTTCAGTGTTTTACCAGACGAAGGCGGCTCTCTCTCTCAGCATCCGCACACCGAAGCGCTGCCACTCGCGCTGGTGGATCCAGAGCTCCTGTGTGGTGTCCAAACACGCCAGCACCGAGCCTCCCTTCCACACACACACTCGAGCGTCCGTGTCCTGTGCAAAACATTAACGTTATATCACTATATATTACACACACGCGCTCTCACTCATACTCAAAACACTCACACACTCTCATACACTCTCTTTCTCTCTCTCACACACACACACACACACCTTGGGTCGTGTGATGACGTCTACGCTCTCCACCATGCATCTAAACGAAGGCGGCATCTTGTTGAGGATGCGATGCTGCAGGAACTCCTGCGCTCCGTGAAACAGCAGCCCGCCGCCGACCACCAGAATACAGCTGTACATCTTACGCTTCGTCTCGTCCGACGCTGTGAAAACACACACACACACACACACACTGTAAGAGCTCTCTTTAAACGGTAAACAATATAAAACAATATTATTAATCAACAATTTAATATAAAAACTTAATCATGCGTGGCACGGTGGTTAACACGGTGGTCTCCTTACAGCAAGAAGGTCGCTGGTTCGAGTCTCAGCTGGGTCAGTTGGCATTTCTGTGTGGAGTTTGCATGTACTCCCCATGTTGGCGTGGGTTTCCTCCGGGTGCTCCGGTTTCCTCCACAGTCCAAACACATGCACTATAGGGAAACTGATGAACTAAATTGACCGTAGTGTATGAGTGTGCATGGGTTTTTCCCTGTACTGGGTTGCAGCTGGAAGGGCTCAGTGAAAAACACTAGCTGTGCATATTAACCCTTGTGTGACAGCACTATTTTTGACCCAACACCGCCTGTAGAGAAACGCTGCACAGGAGTGTGTGTTTGACGGCGCTATTTTTGACCCAGCAGAGGAGTGTGTGTGTGTGTGTGTGTGTGTGTGTTTACCACAGGAGTCGATGCTGTGCAGGATGGCTTTATCGATGCCCAGAGCTTTTCCCTCAAACTGAGACATGGCTGTTTTCCTGGACAGCAGAGCAGACGGCGTCTCTTCAGTTTCAGCTCCTCCGACCAGACACTCGGCCTGAGAATGACCCAGATCCAGATCCTGACCCAGACTGCTCCTGTCTGACACCTCGCAAACGCTGGATTCACCTTCGAAACTGCTCGGTTTGGGGAAGGATTTACGATCTGCGCTGGCTTTAGACGACTAAAGAGAGAGAGAGAGGCAGATTAATGCTACTACAGTTTGATCAGAACAGATCTTTCAATTCCAGTTTCTTTGCAAATCCTGTCCTGTGGACACGTTTAGATGTAATACTATGGAGACATGTTAATACGCTGCTGTCAATCAACATCAGTGGGCGGGGAACACCCCACTGCTACATCATGTTGCAGTGAGCATCAAAATCTCTGGGATTTGGATCCTATTTTAACGTCAGGAAATAAAAACAGAGATTTATTGTGTTTCTATCACTCAAGTATGACTTGAGACTACACACACTACAGCGTACAAAGGTTGATTTTCATCATAGGAACCCTTTAAACATCATTAACTAGTAGAATAAGCTTACAGTAAAGTGCGACTGAAGCATTATTAATAGCTGTTCTCCATGTCTGAGAGTGAGTTATCTGCTGCACCTGGTCTTGTTTGCTCTGTGTGGTCAGCAGAAAGTGTTCGTCGTGAGGATCCTCCGCGTCTCCCTGAGAGCGATGCAGCAGTGATGTCATCTTCTGACCCACAATCCCGAACGCAGCCGGGTAGAATAACGTCATCGGAGCCTTGAAAATACATGGAAAAATGTTTGTTATGAAGAAATAATTGAAGATAAAGAGTTAAGAATCAAACGACCAAAGGTGAAAACAAACAGATCTGTGCGGCTCTTAAAGTGACAGTACACTACATTTCTGCTGTCGACTGTTTTTATCATCAATCAGTCCTTCATTTTCTTGTTGGCTTAGTCCCTTTATTAATCCGGGGTCGCCACAGCGGAATGAACCGCCAACTTATCCAGCAAGTTTTTACGCAGCGGATGCCCTTCCAGCTGCAACCCATCTCTGGAAAACATTCAAACACAATCACACACACACACTCATACACTACGGACAATTTAGCCTACCTAATTCACCTGTACCGCATGTGTTTGGACTGTGAGGGAACCTGGAGGAAACCCACGCGAACGCAGGGAGAACATGCAAACTCCACACAGAAACACCAACTGAGCCGAGGCTCGAACCAGCGGCCTTCTTGCTGTGAGGTGACAGCACTACCTACTGCGCCACTGCCTCGCCCCATCATTATCAATCAAACAACAAAATCAACCACTGCTCTTGATCTTGAGTTTTGTAGCTTAAAAAGAAACAAATTCAGTTTAATTCTTACAGTGAAGACGCTTAAAGCAGAGTTTGTTTCATTAGTACATTATTATTCTGCAGTATTTTTATTTATATTCTCTACAGCATTTATTAAGTATTATAATACATTAGTTTAAATACTGTAGTGTTTTTGACCACTCTGACACCTCCAACAGAGATGTGCAATCAGCGAATTTATTTTTTTCTTTTATTTATGTGCGATATATTTTTTATCACCAAAAATGATTGAGGTAACATGTGTAGTACGATGAGTCGATATGAAGAGTTTCGTTGCAAAACGAGATTTTGACAAATGCTGGTTATTTGACAATATTATTTAAGACATCAAGAGTCAAGTTCATTCACAATTTTTGTACATTCAACTCTTATCTGGCTCAGTGAAGGCCAGGAACACAACATTTATAAATCCAGGATATTTTTTATTTAATTTTAAGTCCGTAAATAGTTCATAAATAAGTCAAAAAACATGCTAAAATGCAACATATTATTCTTAACATTGTCAAACATCTTAAATTGGTAACAAAAAACAATACATCATAAATATATGGAATAATATATACGAATATTGATTAATAATAATAATAAGATTCTGAGTTAGGTTTGGCCAGAATGTACATAACATAACTTTTTTTTTTTTTTTCAAAACGCTATATATCCACCCTAGGCTATATTCTACAGTGATACCATTAAGAAAAGCTAGTGAATAGTTTTGTTTGATAAGATTAGTTAGATAAACGACTTGTAGCTTACAGAGTCCGCTACACAAGCTCGCCTCGCCCCATCATATTTAATGAATTATTTCACTGTAATGATAATAATAATAGTAGTAATAATAATAGTAATAATAATAATCATAATAATAGTAGTAGTAATAATAATAATAGTAATAATAATAATAATAATAATAATAGTAATAATAATAATCATGATAATAGTAGTAGTAATAATAGTAATAATAATAATAATAATAATAATAGTAATAATAATAATCATGATAATAGTAGTAGTAATAATAGTAATAATAATAATAGTAATAATAATAGTAATAATAGTAATAATAATATTCATAATAATAGTAGTAGTAATAATAATAATCATAATTATAGTAGCAGTAATGATAATAATAGTAATAATAATAATAGTAATAATAATAATCATAATTATAGTAGCAGTAATGATAATAATAGTAATAATAATAATAGTAATAATAATAATAGTAATAATAATAATAATAATAGTAATAATAGTAATAATAATAATAGTGGTAGTAATAATAATAATAGTAGTAATAGTAATAATAGTAATAATATTCATAATAATAGTAGTAGTAACAATAATAATAGTAATAATAATAGTAATAATAATAATAATAATAATCATAATCATAATTATAGTAGCAGTAATGATAATAATAGTAATAGTAATAATAATAATATTAATAATAATAGTAATAATAATAATCATAATTATAGTAGCAGTCATTATAATAATAGTAATAATAATAATAATAATAATAATAATAGTAATAGTAATAATAATAATAATAATCATAATAATAGTAGTAAAAATAAGTATAATAATAATAGTAATAATAATAATAGTAATAATAATAATCATAATAATAGTAGTTCTAATATTAATAGTAATAATAATAATAATAATAATAATAATAGTAATAGTAATAATCATAATAATAGTAGTAGTAATAATAATAGTAATAATAATAGTAATAATAATAATAATAATAGCTTATTTATTGCTTGTTGTGAAAAAGCAAAACTGTTTATTTTTCTCCATAACAGCCTGTGCCCTTTATGTTCCCTTATAATAAATCAACAACAACAAAAATTAACGTGAGGTTTTAGGCTATAAATAATAGATGCAACCGCATAAATAAATCTTCAGATAGGCTACTCACGCAAGAAATTATTTAAAAAATAAACGTACAAAGGACACTTAGAAATGTCGCCTTGCAGACTGGTATCTTGTGATGGGGAGGAGCGTAGGAAAAGCGCTGGCCCTGGCCTTCCTCTTAATTGACATCAGTGGAGACTCATTCCCTGCTGCATTTGTGTATTGTTGACAGACGCAGGAGTATCTTATTCTGGTCCACATTTGTAGTGTTTTTATACATTTTTGTAAAGTTGAAGGCTTCATCTTCTATCGCTAAATCAATGAGCAAACTCGGAGCACTTCTACGGCGGCGACTTTCTTCCTAGGGGATGCTGAGCTCGCGCAGCATCCTGAACGTTCTGTAACTGTCGCACTTTGTAACTGTCACACACTTTTCTACCCCCTTCTATGCACCCTCCCTCCCATCTCCTCCCCCGCCGGGTTGAATTTGCTTATTGCACAAGGTTTGAGGATCCGATTTTTATTATATAGAACTGTTTTCCTAACTCTATCCAATCAGAGCTCAATCAAAATCAAGCTATCCCATCAGAGTAAATGTGAGCAGGTGTAAACAGACCATAGGTGAGCAGCTTCAGACGCAGATTATGAGTGCAGATGACATAAACACGAATGATGTCAAATGATTCAGTGATCGTCTACCTGGAGCTTCTCGTCTCCTAACCGCAGCTGATACAGCAGGACTGGGGAATCTGGGAAACGGGTGCGGAACTCGTGATCCTGCAGTCCGGAAATATCCTGCAGAAATAAACCATCATTAATACAGCGTAACACACAACTCTGAAACATGAGGCTGATTTAAACAGGAACACTTGGAAAACAAAGTTGGAACACTGCTGCTTACACACACATGCACAAACGTACACACACACTCTTTCAGAAAAAACTATGCATTAATACAGCGTAACACACAACTCTCAAAGATGAGGCTGATTTAAACACTGACACTTTGAAGACAAAGTTGTGTTGCTACACACACACACACACACACACACACACACACACACACACACACACACACACACACACACACACACACACACACACAAAACAAAGTCAGAGAACACTGTTGCTTAGTCACACACACACACGTGCATACATGTAAACGCACACATGTACACATGCACACACACACACACACACACACACACGCACACGCACACGCACACAAAAACACACACACAAACACTCATACACACACACACATGCACAGACACTCAAAACAAAGTCAGAGAACACTGTTGCTTAGTCACACACACACACACACATGCATGCATACATGTAAACGCACACATGTACACATTGCACACACACCCACGCACACAAAAACACACACACAAACACTCATGCACAGACGCACACACTGACACTCAAAACAAAGTCAGAGAACACTTACTCAGTTACACACACACACACATGCATACATGTAAACGCACACATGTACACATTGCACACACACCCACACCCACAAAAACACACACACAAACACACATGCACAGACGCATACACACACACACTGACACTTAAAACAAAGTCAGAGAACACTTACTCAGTTACACACACACAAATGCATACATGTAAACACACACATGTACACATTGTACGCACACTCACGCACACAAAAACACACACACAAACACTCATGCACAGACGCATACACTGACACTCAAAACAAAGTCCGAGAACACTGTTGCTTAGTCACACACACACACACACACACACACACACGTAAATGCACACATGTACACATGCACACACACCCACAAAAACACACACACAAATACACATGCACAGACACACACACACACTGACACTCAAAACAAAGTCCGAGAACACTGTTGCTTAGTCACACACACACACACACACACACACACACACACACACACACACACACACACACACACACACACACACACACACACACACACACACACACACACACACGTAAATGCACACATGCACACACACCCACAAAAACACACACACACAAATACACATGCACAGACACACACACACACACACACACACTGACACTCAAAACAAAGTCCGAGAACACTGTTGCTTAGTCACACACACACACACACACACACACACACACACACACGTACACATGCACACACACCCACAAAAACACACACACAAATACACATGCACAGACACACACACACACACACACACACACTGACACTCAAAACAAAGTCCGAGAACACTGTTGCTTAGTCACACACACACACACACACACACACACACACACACACACACACACACACACACACACACACACACACACACACACACACACGTACACATGCACACACACCCACAAAAACACACACACAAATACACATGCACAGACACACACACACACACACACACACACACTGACACTCAAAACAAAGTCCGAGAACACTGTTGCTTAGTCACACACACACACACACACACACACACACACACACACACACACACACACACACACACACACACACACACACACACACACACACACACACACACAAACACAAACACAGGCTCAATCTCAAAATGAAGTCAGAACACTGTTGTTTCTACTCATACACACACATGCATGCAAACACACACGCACACAATCACACATATGCACATGTCAGCTTTCTGGAATCCTGTAAAGTGACACATTTTGCGCAGCTTGCTTGTTTTGCACTTTTAGGTACTTTCTGGTTTTCACAGGTGTTTTTTATGTGCTGCTTTCATGTTCCTTTTATACACACAACTTACTATTATTATCATTTCTCACAACTAGTTTTGCAATCTTCATAAATTGTGGATTGTATATTAGTACATGACTTTGGGTTTTTCCAGATCTCCTGAGTTGTATGATGTTCCTTTAAGAGCTCAACATATTGTTTTCCTATTTGTAATTAGTCTGTTATTGTCATTATAATATCATTATATGTCACATCATTCATAATAGCACTTGCAATAGGTAAAATAAAACCATGTGTACAATTTTAGCTACTGAGAAACAATTCACAAGTCATGAAGATAGCAAACATAAGCGTGTTTACACTGAAAAACAATAGAAAAGTAGTGCATTGGAGAGGAAAGATGTATGTGTGAACGGCCCCCAAGTCTTTCACCTGATCCAGGTGGCAGAAGGACTCTTTGAGCTGCTGCAGAAGCACACAGTCCAGTTTATTCCCCAGCTGACAATCTCTATAGGGAAACCCAGCTCTCTGCATGAGCCAGAAGAAGCAGCGCGTCACGTCTGAGCCCCCGTACGCAAGACACAACCTGCACAGAAACACATGCATCCTTAAACAGTGTTGGCTATATAGGCATAATGTACATCCCGCTGCATGTGGATACTGATGCAATGAGTACATTTTGTCGGTGTGATTATAATCTGAGGAATAATCACAGTTAACATGATTATTAAACATTTCACTACAACACTAGTTTATTAGTTTAGTTTAGTTTATTAGTGTTGATTATTGTTGCTCAGTAAACAAATAATACTGCACATTCATTCATTTTCTTTATCGGCTTAGTCCCTTTATTAATCTGAGGTCGCCTCAGCGGAATGAACCGCCAACTTATCCAGCATATGTTTTACGCAGCGGATGCCCTTCCAACCGCAACCCATCACTGGGAAACACCCATACACTTCCATTCCATTAGCCTACCCAATTCACCTATACCACATGTCTTTGGACAGTGGGGGAAACCGGAGCACATAATAACAATAATAGTAATAATAATAATAATAATAATATAAACAAACAAATGGTTAGGTTTCCAGTGGAATTAAAAGAAAGCGAAAAAGGTTTTGACTTAAAAAATAAGTAACACTGAAAATAAAAATTAGTCTTCATCTATTTGGTATTAAATATAAGCTACTGTACATAAAGAAAACAATTACTGCTGGACATCATCTAAAAGGCTGCTTTAATCAACTATATTACAAGATTGTTCTGTATTTTCAGTTTGTGCATTTTTTGTAGAACTTTTTATATATATTTATTTAAATTTATTTATATTTATTTGATGATCCCTCGGTTCCAGCTCGCATCTCAGCCTGCCTGTTGGATATTTCACACTGGATAAAAGATCATCATCTTCAGCTGAACCTCGCAAAAACGGAAATGCTTGTAGTTTCTGCCAACCCGACTCTACACCATAACTTTTCAATCCAGATGGACGGGGCAACCATTACTGCATCCAAAACGCTGAAAAGCCTTGGAGTAACGATTGATGACCAACTAAACTTCTCTGACCACATCTCTAGAACTGCTCGATCGTGCAGATTCACACTCTATAACATCAGAAAGATCCGACCCTTCCTATCTGAACATGCAGCTCAACTCCTTGTTCAAGCTCTTGTTCTCTCCAAACTGGATTACAGTAACTCTCTACTAGCCGGGCTTCCAGCTAACTCTATCAAACCTCTTCAACTGCTCCAGAATGCAGCAGCACGAGTGGTCTTTAATGAACCTAAAAGAGCACATGTCACTCCGCTGCTCATCCGTTTGCACTGGCTGCCGGTTGCTGCTCGCATCAAATTCAAAGCTCTGATGTTTGCCTACAAAGCGACTTCTGGCCTTGCTCCTTCTTATCTGCTCTCGCTTCTGCAGATGTATGTGTCCTCCAGAAACTTGCGTTCTGTGAATGAACGTCGCCTCGTGGTTCCATCCCAAAGAGGAAAAAAATCACTTTCGCGAACGCTCACGCTCAATCTGCCCAGTTGGTGGAATGAACTCCCTAACTGCATCAGAACAGCAGAGTCACTCGCTACTTTCAAGAAACCACTAAACACTCAACTATTTAGTCTCCACTACACTTCCTAATCTGTAATTTCTCTGAATATCACACTAACTGTACAAAAAAAAAATAAATAAAAATACTAATACTACTAATACTTCCCTTCTTAGACTTTACAGACCTGAAACTCGCTTATAGCACTTATTCATTGTTGCTCTTGGTTGTGTAAATTGCTTCCTTGTCCTCATTTGTAAGTCGCTTTGGATAAAAGCGTCTGCTAAATGACTAAATGTAAATGTAAACAATTCCTCTATTTGTCTTTGGGAAAGCACACAACCTACAGCAGGGATCACCAAACTTGTTCCTGGAGGGCCGGTGTCCTGCAGATTTTATCTCCAACCCTAATCAAACACACCTGAACAAGCTAATCAAGCTCTTATTAGGTATACTTGAAACACCAATGCAGGTGTGTTGAGGCAAGTTGGAGCCCTGCAGGGCACCGGACCTCCAGGAACGAGATTGGTGACCCCTGCCCTACAGCAAACACTGCACAGAACATATAACATATGGCACACACTTGTTAACAGAACTTAAACACATTGCCACCATTGACGGTCATAATAAACGAACTCAGATTGTAGAGCATGACCAATCAGGATCAAGCATTTCTGAGAGCCATGTAATGGAGAACTATAGTGCAGAGATTCCCAAACTGAGAACATCCAACATGAGAAAAGAGTGAGAATGATGGGGCGATTAAGTTTGGGGCAAATGCCTTTAGCAGAGATCGTAATTTCTAATTTAACATAACCGTTTTCGTTTGTTTTATTGCTAAGCTACAAAAGACAAAACAAGTGCAGCTTGACTAGTATAACTCAATTCTGTTATAATAAATGGATTTGTTTTTGTTTTAACTGTTTATTATAAAATGAAAACACGTATGCTGCATTAGTTAATATACAGTAAAGCAATGTTTTCTAATTATTTTATGATGTTAATTAAATTACGATATGACCCATGGCAACTTTGATGTAATAGAGTTTGGTATATTTACCTTCCCACAGCCATATCACCCTGCAGCCCAAGACCGGTTACTCACTGAAGCTAAGCAGGGCTGAGCCTGGTCAGTACCATGGGAGACAACTAGGGAACACTAGGTTGCTGTTGGAAGTGATGTTAGTGAGGCCAGCAGGGGGCGCTCAACCTGTGGTCTGTGTGAGTCCTAATGCCCCAGTAAAAGTGAAGGGGACACTATACTGTCAGTGGGGGCCGTCTTTCAGATGAGATGTTAAACCGAGGTCCTGACTCTCTGTGCTCATTAAAAATCCCATGGCACTTCTTGTGAAAGAGCAGGGGTGTAACCCCGGTGTCCTGGCCAAAGTCCCTCTATCGGCCCATACGATCATGGCCTCCCAATCATCCCCTTCCACTGAATTGGCTCCATCACTGTCTCTCCACTCCACCAATAGCTGGTGTGTGGTGAAGCACTGGCGCCGTTGTCCTGTGGCAGCCGTCGCATCATCCAGGTGAATGCTGCACACTGGTGGTGGTGTGGAGAGACCCCCCTCATGATTGTGAAGCGCTTTGGGTGTACGGCCATACACAATAAATGCGCTATATAAATACACAATACATTACATTTTATTTGCCCACCTCCCTCAAGCAAGTTTGACCCTTTATAAGCAAAACTTTGAGCAACCCTGCTTTTCTTTTACCTGGAGCTGCGGTGGGAGACGCCGTCCTCCACACAGCACACACTGGTCTTCTGATCGCCCACGTCCACAACACACGCACTGCTCAGACCGCTGCCGAAGGTGGCACACACTGACTCCTGGTGCACCACAACAGCTGCACACACACAGAAGACATCAGCAGGCACACTTCATAATCTGCAACATTACACACTACATGAAATACAGGGGTAATATAGAGTGTTTTCATGATGCATCGTCAGTCGGCTATACTAGAGATAGAGAATGTAAACAATGCCACTGAACTGAACTCTCATATTTATATTGCAGCAGAAAATGATCAATAACTGACAGGTTTTGGCCTTTCCTAATTGAACAGACCAGGGAAAAAAAACATTTAAAGTACTTTAAACTGGCAAAAGTTATAATAAATCAAGAAAAAGACAAATTAAGAACAAAAGAGGATCTATTTTAATGATATAAGCTCATAGATGGTCTCACTTTTGACACAACTAATCCATTGGCGCCTCCCAAACACGCTATATATATATATATATATATATATATATATATATATATATATATATATATATATATATATATATATATATATATATATATATATATACACACAGTATATATAAAGACACAGACGGATGTCAGACTGTTAACTCACTTTTATCATCATTTGCATGAAAGTGCAATTATTTACAGAGTAATAACAAGTATTTTAATATAACGTTTTTAAAACTAGGATGATGGTTCAATATGAATAGAACAGATCCAAGAACTGTCCATCCCAGTCAAAACAGTGGAAGTTTAGCGGGTCTCATGCTGTCATTAGCCAAAATATCTTGACAAACCACACATAAAGGTCGTGGTTCATCAGCTGGTCCTGTCCACGTGAATCCTAAACTCAAATACTGATCATCATATCGTCGTCTTTTGGGTTTAAACCCTGAACTTGAAGGCTTTGAATCGGGGGGGTCTCAGAAACCGATCCATTGTATTAGCAGACATACCTGTATTGGTGGGCTTGCCAAACAGAAGCGAAATCACAGCTATGGCCTTCTGGGTAAAAAAGATTTTCTTATTTTTGACGTATTATTTTTTTTAGCTTTGTTTAATTAAAACGTTTAAATACAATAAAAAAATACATATAATAATTAAACTTAATAATAATTTTTATTATATAATATTTTTCCCCGCGCCTCCCCTGACATGCTCTGGCGCCCCCCAGGGGAGGCGCGCCTCACACTTTGAAGACCCCTGGTCTAAAGCGTATGGTGCAGTTGCACTTAGAACTCACTTCTGCTATTTTAATGAGAAAAACTAAAAGGGTCTAAAGGGTCATTAAATTCTCTTAATGAGTTATAGGTGCGTTTTGGGCATAACATGCATTAAACCAATCTGAGTTTTAACTCCCATCGCCTTTAAGAGAAGAATGTGCCATAGCGGGTTCGCTATTTACATGGCAGACCTTATTAGCAGAAAAAATAAATGCTAGACTGATCGATTGGAAACGGATCTGCTGCTGCAGGAATAACAACTTTTAGTTTTAGTGAGTTATTAGGAATGAACTAATAAATTGGCATCACCAAGATTAATAAATGCCTTTGTAGTTTTGATTGTGAGTTGAGTTTTAGTGAACTAATGTTAACAAATGCAGCATAATTGCACAGTGTTAAAGGACAATCGGCCTAAACATAATCAGAGCAATTTCTCTCAGCATCTCGTACATGTCACAGCCCAGAATACACGTGAAAACGTTTGTGTTTGAAAATAATTCGTTCTGGTTTGACTGCGGTGGAAATGCAAACTAAACTAAATTAAAAAGGAAGATTTGTCAGTGGAAAAGCAGATTTTGTGGCATACCTGAGAAACCCATTTTAACCAGCAGCATATTGACGATCTCCTTCACATGCTGACGGTTATATATGTCAGGAATGAGGAGGATGCATCTGTAATACTGCGAACAAAATGAAAAACTCGTCAAAAATAAACATCATCTCTCGTTTAGGAGAAACCTCAATGGGTGCACTGCAAACACTTCTCTTACTCAGAGCTTTCGTCTTGCTTCCAGTCCAAATATCTAATAACTCTTAAATCAATACTTATTATTACTAAGAATAAACTCATTCTTATTTGGGAACACTTGTCAGAATACATTATAATTTGAACGGCTTGTGTTAGTCTGTTTTTCATTATCACAAGGTTTCTATAATCCTGGACCAGGCTGTATCCTGAGCAGATGCTGTGGCGGTCATGGAGGAGTGGAGATCACGAGACTGATTCCTGAAAGATCCCAATGACAGACGAGTCCCGTGGGCCAGCCTGATCACCCGCCGGTGACCTGCAGCTTCTCCACGATGGACGTCAAGCATTCTCCAGCATCCTGCGCCTAGACTGCAGCTCTGTAGAGGAAGTTTGGCCAGAGGAGAAATGGTCGTTTCCAACTGAGCCTGATTTCTCTCAAGGCTTTTTCCTTCACTTTCATCAATTGGTGAAGTTTTTCTTTTCTCTTCACTTTTGCCACTGGCTTGCTTGGTTAGAGACTTGTGGAGCTGCGTACGGATCGATTTGCTCTTCAGCGTTTGGACTTTCAGCAGTGAAAATTAAACCACACTGAACTGAAAACTGGACCGACAGTTTCAGTCAACTAGAACTTCTGTGTTCAGCTGCTGCGGCACAATCTACAGTGTAAAATTGCCAGAGAAATAAAGATGAATTGAATATTGTTTTGTTTTTCGATAAAACAAGCAAAATAATCTGCCAATGGAGTAAGCAAAATAAAATCTTGCTTCAAACCAAAGCCAGGATTATCTTGCTCACCCCACTGGCAGATCTCACTCACATCTTACTCATTATTCCTGAGTAAAGAAAACAATACTTTGTACTTGTCTAGAAAATGCTTCTTGATTTAAGAGTTTTTGGATATCTGGACTACAAACAAGACAAAAGCTCTGAGTAAGAAATGCACTGGATCTCCAGGCGTACCTTGAGATCCTTCAGAGGGATCTGTAGGAGTTTCTGAAGAGCGTGAGTCCAGATGTGCTCCAGGTCCATCATGACAGCACTGAGCGAGCCGCCGGAGCCGCTGTGGAGGTTCAGACGACCCCTGCACACGGGCCAGTGCACGCTGTAGCAGTCTGTAGGGTTCACATACAACGCCTTACCACCACACACACACACACACACACACACACACACACACACACACACACACACACACACAAACACAAACACAAACACAAACACACACACACACACGCGCACACACACACGCAAACGCAAACACGTATACACACAGACGTGCACATACATACACAAACACATGCATGAGCACAGACACACGCACACACACAGACACACACACACATATTATAGTTTAGAGTTGTACTGCCAAATGAAGAGCATAAACTAAAAATAAACAGCCTGTTGTCATTGTGTGGACAACAAATAGCAAATTATCGTTATATTTAAAGTAGAACTGGACAAAGATTAATCGGATTCAAAATAAAAGTTTACTATATGTGTGTTTTCTGTGTTTATTTATTTTCTATATATATATATATATATATATTTATATATATATATATATATATATATATATATATATATATATATATATATATATATATATATATATATATATCACATATATATGTATAATACACATAATATATTAATTTAAACATCTATGAAATGAAATAGTTTTGTTTAGTTTTAGGGTCGGGCAAAATCTGCAGACATTTTGCTATTTCCGTGAAGTATTTTGTAAAAAATATGCAGATTAATGCGCAATGATTTTGGGAGTATCATAACTAAAAACTTAATATATGAAATAAAAAAATAACACCTTTTCCACTTTTGTTGAATGTCTACAATGCAAATCCAATTAGATCCACTTATTTTGGTAAACAAAGCAGGTCTCTCATATACAATATTTACTAAAAGACAGAACATTTTACTTTACAAACTATATTGTAACTAAATCATATGAACATCTTCATATTAGCCAGTAATATTACTGAAATTAATTTAAAAACTAAATAAATATAAATTTACACAAGCAAAATAAACAGACTCAATAATAAAATCTGTGGAAATCCGCATGTGCAGATTCCATGTGGGCCGACTTATATTGTCTTCATGGCTTTCTGTATGCCACAGAATAATACACATGCAATATTAGATCTCAATAGATTAGGAAAATACTCCATCTAACAAAAACATCTGCGACAATGGGACAGATGCATCTCTATTATTGTCATGAGCAGTGTTTTCTCGACTTACCTCTTCTCCGACCACATATTCAGGATGGTGACTTGTGTTTGTCCAGCTGACTTTAGAGTTTGGGTCTAGAACAGCAGGTCGTATCTGTCTGTTGTATAACCTTGCCTGTAAACACACACACACACACACACAAACACACACACACACACTGCATGAAGAGCAGCATTTGATTGACTGTGATCTGCAGAAAAATTGTTTGTACCTGTTCTGCGGACACTGGCGTTCTCCTCACACCGTTGGACATTTTCTTGGACCAGATCACCTGATCAACCATTTTCAGCCCGTTCTGCCTCTGCTCATTACTGTCTGCAGACTGCACAAAACACACACACTCAATAGTATTAAAAGCTCAAAAAAAAAAAAAAAAAAAAAAAAATATATATATATATATATATATATATATATATATATATATATATATATATATATATATATATATATATATATATATATTGTGCAGCTCTACTTTAATGTAAACCAATTATGGGAGACCAACAAAACAAAATTAGCAACAATTAAAATAGCACAAACGTCCACTTTATTAGCAGACAGTGGCAAAACACTCACATTCAGGCCTTCTCGGAGCAGACACTTGTCTTCATAGCGGCTCTGGCCGGGGTGTTTGTGTCTGCGGGCGATCACATGAGGGACGCTTATGGGTAATGTGTCCGTCGCTCGACCCAGACGCAGCGTTCTTGATCCAGGATGAATCACAACGATGAAGTTGGCTTGAATTTGCTGAAATCCACAACGACAATGTGTGTGAGATAGGGAAATTACGATCAAATATTCAAAATAACATGGCAACCAATATAGAGACTTCTAAATGAACGAATGTGCAAATATAAAACCAACTTTACCTCTATGAGAAATACAAATAGTTTACACAGGATTACTGCAGTTAGCTAAATCTATACTATAACTTTAAACAATTTTGTTACTAGTAAATAAACACGGTCTACAAACACAAACATACAAATTAATTAAAAAACAACCACAATATTATTATATAAGTAAACTTAATACGAAAACACAACTCTAATGGTTGGAGGGGCGTGGCTAAGCATATTTCGTCCAAGCTGTCGAGAGGTCATATTTTGATAACCAAGACAAACATTTTTTTTCAGTGGATTAACTTGCACGAATGATTTGTCCACTGTAAGACTAATATTGCGTGCTAATAAGTTAAACAATTAATAATATTAAAGTAACAGATTCATACTAAAATACACACGAAATCAAAACTAATTTATTTTGTTAGCACACATAGCTAGTTTTGTGGTGAACAATTCATCTGTGCATGTTATTAAAAGAAAAAACAAAATATTACTATAACTAAATTTAATATAAAAAACACGACTCTGCTAGCAGCAAACTAACGGCTAGAGGGGCGTGGGTAAGCAAATTTCGTCGTCAAACTGACGTCATCAGACAAGCATCTGCCATTCCAAAGCAGAAACTAATGGTTATACTTTGATTAAAGATTACTAAAACAAACATTTGTCTCAATGGATTACTTTTATTCGGATTAATTGTTCACATAAAGACTAATCACGTGTGCTATTAAAATAAGCATAGTAAATTTTGATTTGATACAGACTTTATTACCATTAAATTAACACTGATTCAAATGTTAAACTGATGCATCTGTTCACTGAATTCTGTAGATATAATTAAGCTTACTTTGTGTAACACTTTTATCTTAAATGCTACAGAGAAACACGTGTGTGTTGATTTATCCTGGCTGTATTTCTGACCTCCTGCACGGGCTCCGGTACCGCGGCGGGCATGATGGGTCTCTTCACGCCGCGCTGCTGCTCTTTTTCCCGGTCTTTCTCTCTGTCCCGGCCGTTCTCCGCATCTCGATCTGTTTGTGTCATGGTTATGATGATAAGAAACTAATTAAATCAACTGAACATTCATCAACACTCTGCTGGTGAATCAGAAACTGACTTCTTCTACTTGTTTACGTCGGTTGAGTGGTTGCTCGCTTTCCCGCCATCTGCTGGCCTGGAGACAGGGTTGTCAGGTCTTCGAAACATGGCCGTCACAGGACAAAACCTATTTTTTACAGTCAAAACGAGCCAAAAATTTTTTTTTTAAAACAAACAAACAAAAAAAAAAACGGTCAAAACGAGCCCCAAACTATTTCAATATTATAATAAATACTCAAAACAATATTGGTACAGATACAGATGGGATACAGCTGCGGATAATTACATTAATAAAGTGTAATTATTGTGATCCTGTGTACATCAGAGGGTTTGGTTTAGAGTTGAGTGGGAGATAATAAAATATAATATAATGAGTAGTTTAATAAGTAAAATGACAAATACTACAATTACTGTTTTTACATTACTGTGATGGTTGGGTTTAGGGTTGGGATAGCTGTTAATAAAACGCAATTAATAAGTAATTTAATAAATAATTCTTGTTAACTTCCGGCTTCAGCTGTATCCTGTAGAAACAACCCAATATATACACCATCAAAGATTCATAAAGTACACATTTTCCATCACTTTAGTAAACATTATACACTTTTATTTAAAAAAATAATGACATATATAATGATTTGGTATCATAACAATCTTAGAGTATAGTTTAATCAAAGATGAAGATTCTGTCATCATTCACTCATCCTTTACTTGTTTAAACCAAGTTTCTTTCTTCTGTTAAACAAGATATTTTGATAATATATTTTAACCATTGACCATCTGCTTTTCCTTCTGTGGAAGTCAATGGTTACAGGCTTTCAACTTTCTTCAGTAAATCTTATTTTGTGTTCAACGGAAGAAAGAAACTCCGATTAGAATTTTAAGGCGAGTATTAAGAATATATTTTTATTTTCTACCCCTTTAAGACTTTTCTTCTGTATATTAATTGCAGTTCCTGCCAATAATAATGCACATTCTCCTCACAAAATGCTCTCTCTGTTTCACCATCCTTGCACATACATTCATTTTCCTTCGGCTCAGGCCTTTATTCATTAGGGGTCGCAACTACGTAATGAACCGGCAACTATTCCAGCATATGTTTTACACAGCGGATGCCCTTCTAACTGCAACCCTGCAATAGGAAACTGCAGTGTGGTGGATAGCGCTGTCACCTCGCAGCAAGGTCGCTGGTTCAAATCCCGGCTGGGTCAGTTTCTGTGTGGAGTTTGCATGTTCTCCTGTAATGGCGTGGGTTTCCTCCGGGTGCTCCGGTTTCCCCCACAGTCCAAACACGTGCGCTATAGGGGAACTGACCAACTAAATTATGTAGTGTATAAGTGTGTATTGGTGTTTCCCAGTGATGGGTTGCAGCTGGAAGGACATCCGGTGCATAAAACATACTGGATAAGTTGGCGGTTCATTCCGCTGTGGCGACCCCAGACTAACAAAGGGACTAAGCCAAAAAGAAAATGAATGAACGAGCGAATGAAGTTGTGGAAAACAGCTCTGCTCAACAGGAAAACTGCAGACCTGGCAACCCTGAGGAGAAACGCTTTCTCACAGAAAATTCAGTGGTGTTAGCGCCACCCGCTGGACATGTCCTGTTAGTGAAACACATGACACTGAAAATAAAAAGTTAAGCCCGAATACCTTCACTCGACAGTCTTGATGGATGAGAAATGCTTTAGTAGTAATTTATAACAAATACTGTAGTACATTTCAAGTTGCTATGGTAACACGACAGCTCAAATAAATGTAGTTTTCTACAAGTATACGGTAAATTATACAACAATACACAGTTTCTACAAGGCCAAAGAGCTCTACAGACATTAACTAGACGTTATATTGAAATGTTCAGTATATAATGACCAAAACAACAACGATACAAGTCAAAATTGTGGACAGAATTCAACATAACTTACTTTATTGATGCCAATTGCACATAGAATATCCATCACAACAGCTCCTTTTAATATAAGACATTACTGAATAAAAACCAAGAAGAGTTATGAAACAAGTGTGTGAGTATGTAAGCATATGTGTATGTATGTATGTGTATGTATGTGAGTGTGTGTGAGTATGTATGTGTATGTATGTATGTATGTGTGTGTGTGTGTGTGTGTGGCTGCCATGATCAGTGACTCTGGCCCCTCGGTGCAGGAATTCCCAGAGTAACGTCATGAGTGTGCGGTAAAGCAGCAGCAGCAGCCGATGGAGAGGACGGTGGAGATCTGTAGAGCGTCTGCATTAATGTTCATCACAGACTCTCAGCAGCGTCTCTCTGTCCTCAGCGCCTGCATCAGCGTGCAGGCGTTTACCTGCAACACACAGACAGTGATGTTTATCTATTTGCATTATTATAATATTTCCTCTCCTGTTTCTCTTACGTTTATATTCTTTAGCTGTCAATGTGATACTTTGCGTCTATGGAAGAAAGAGTTGATGAAGATGGAGAATGTGTAACATCATATTTGCAAAAGACGGTTTATGTGAATGTAACCCCACCGGTCCGAGCAGGTCATGAGCCGGCGAGGAGGCTAAAGATTGAAGAACAACGTCTGTCGCTGGATCAGAGGAGTGAGGTTTACTCGATCACCAGCTGGCTTACATTACATAGGGTAAATATTGATGACCGAAACATCATTTACTCATTTAACTCATACTCCTTTTATTACTTATAATGGCCAGGACATTGACATTAATATTAAATGCTACTTTTGTGCAAAAAAAAGGGGCGAAAATCTTAGATTATTCCATCTCCACCTGCTGGTGAAAGCTAGAGCAGCTGGCCATCTTCAATCTGTTGCTTCTCCTGCAGTTCCCGGATGTAATGTTGAATTTTAACAGTCAAATTTGATCCACTGAATTCATGGAAGTGAATATTTGAACTGAAATAAAATGAACTGAAAATTTTGAATATTATACATGGTAATTTTAAAGGGTATTGAATATTTTGTAGGTGAAATCTGGAAATTGAATATGAATTATTGAATTTATAAGCATGAAAACGGGTTTGACATATTTTTCGTTGAAATATTCACAGCTTAAATAAACAGATAAGGTAAATTGCAGGACCTAAAAATACAAAACCCTGGAATTCAAGTCATTAAAATGCAATCACTTGTTAATTCGGTGTATTATTTTTTTCAGTTTGTGTTATTCAACTATCTATTCAATACTTTTGGCATTGCTTTTGCTCCATATGGAGCTCTACATGATTTGTTTGCATCTCACTGACCTTCCTCATCCTCCTCCGCCCATGGGTGGAGGTGTGGGACCTGCACCGTGGTTTATTCTACCCATCCGTCGGCGGCCTGGGAACCCAGGAGGACTGAAGAAACAGAACAGTGTTGAACCCATGTGCACTGTTCAGATTGACTCCCCTTTGGCTATGTTGGGGCTGTTTTTGACCCACTGACTTCCATTATAATCACATTTATACTGTTAGGAAGAGGGACGATGTGTAATTTTTCCTGTTGATCATCAGTTGGCAGCATCAACCCTTTAGATCGCGACCCAAAAGTGGGTCATGGGAACATTTTCTGTGGGTCGCAGAGTGTGTGGTCAAAAAAACAAAACAAAAGTTTAATCTATTCTGCTTAAACTGGACTTTTATTTTGAAATGCATGCGCAACAAGCTACCGTTTGACATGTGAAATTTCATTAAATTTTTGCAACAAATATGTCAAAGCGCAAGTGCAACCCCGAATATGTAAAGTATGGACGTACATATTTTGATGACAAAAAAAGACTTAAAGTCTCAGTGTGTCATATGTAGTGAGGTGCTCTCACAAGCATGAAACCTTCTAAATTAAATCGACATTTAGAAACCAGACAACATGTTTTATTAACAGCTCAGTTTAGTTCATGGTAACAGAACCTTTCCTTCCCCTAACCACTGTTAACAGTATTTGTCATTTTTCGTTTGTAATATTTTCATAATTTGATACATTTTGTTAAACGACAGCAATAAAATATTGTTTATTTGCAAGTCTTGATGATTTTCTTATGATTTACCTGTCTCTACTTGTGTATGTTAACAAATAAAAACAAATTAATTATAATTCCTAAAATTGTATAATAGTTCCTAAAAATTTGAGTCGCGACCTGATGACCTGATGAGAGTTTCTGTCTTTTATATGGAGTAAAACAGCAGATTATAGTGCGCGTGCAGAAATACACTGTGTTCTGAAAGCTGAGGGGATGAGTTTCTCAAACATATAATGGCAACACTTACTCTCTCACACACATATATACACACTCTATACTCCATATAACCATATAATTTTAAGCCAGAAACTATGCTTTCATGCACTGCAACTGACGATCAATACTGAAAATAACACACTGTCCCTCTTCCCAACAGGGAAAACCAGCAGCTATCAAGAATGCATGATTATATGGCTTTGAAATCAATAAATGGGGTTATAATGGAAGTCAATGGGGCAAAAACAGCCCATAACATAACCAAAGGGCAGTCGATCTGCCAAGAGTGTATTGCTAAATTTGAGAATTTCCCAAAATATGAGCCAAAATCAGATTTGTTAGCAAAAATCACCACATTTGCTGAAACAGAGAAAGTTGAGGCCAAATTAAGCCTCAAACTCAGCCCAGAGTGGATGAAAACCTAAATACAGGGAACATCAGCACGACTTCAGATGCTGGACGTACCCTCTGCCGTCACTGAAGCGAGACGATGCGCTGTTGTTTCCATCTTTAGACAGATCCGGCTGGACCAGAGTCTGGAAGCTGAGGAGGAATTACTGACAGTTAGTGCAGGTTCAATAAGCGCAGTATTTATTTGTAATGCATTACCATAGATATATACATTAGATGTCGCCTACCCTGTTGTTGTCTATTAGAAAAAAAATGTGTCAATAGAGCCGCCATTTTGGTACAGGGTAGCGCTCCCTTGAAATTAATGCAGGACCACGGTACAGTGGAGGACTGTGGCCATCCACAGCCAGAGATATACACATATACACATATATATCTGTGATCGGGAGTTTTCCTGGATGTTAATATGCAATTTATTTATTTACTGATTTTATTCAACAAAACTAGCATAAGCCGAGTGTTTAGTGTGAGTTGGAGCTGCTTTGCCGTATGGTGAATGCAGTAAGTGACTGTTATCATCAATAACGTTACCTGATTAGCACAAAAGTTCAGAACATACAAAAACAGAAAAAACTTAATATTACCTATGAAATGTTCAGCCTTTGTGCTTTGTTTTCTTTGTTTGCTCGTTACTACACCCGTAGACAGCGCTAAAGTCCCGCATCTTCACGTAATAACACTGTCTTGACTAGTGCGGTTGAATGACACTTGTCCTGGGAGCACTGTACCAATATGGCGGCGCTATTGACGCATGCTCAGGGTCCCTATGCCATATCTAGTGTATATATCTATGATACATTACAAGCTACATGCAGCAGGCACCATGTTAGAAACACTTCCATGTTTCTGTTTGTACTGATAGCTCCTTTATATTTTTATACCTTGTACTTTTTTCTACAGCCACATACTCTATATCCAAAGTCTCTCAATAGTTTCTTTTTTATGGTGGCTTAGTGGTTAGAATTGTGGCCTCACAGCAAGAAGGTCGCTGGTTTGAGGCTGGTAAGTTGAAAGAGATTTTGTGTTTTGTTTTGATGCTTCAAAATATGTTTTATCTTTGACCCAATAGGAAATGCTATAACTAAAAAACACCACATCGTTCACTTGTGGTGTTCACAGCGAAAAGCAGGATTGAGGTAAAGTTGCTCTTATATTCGTGCGTTAGTTCATCTCTGAACAACTTGTGATGCTCCCTATGTTGTTCACTGCTAATTTGAATATTCAGTCATAAAATCACATGTAAGCATGACTTCAAAACAATATTAGCATCATTTAATTGACTGTGAACAGTGTTGCACTTTGACAGTCACTGGCTGCTGATATGATTTCTCTATTTAGAGTTTGCAAACAATACTTTACTAAAATTATACTATTAAGGAGAAAGTCTAAATGTGTGAATATAAAACCACTTTAGCTCAATAAAAGTAGGGCAGACGTAAACTAGCTGCGGTAAACGGCCAGCAATAAACAAATTAAACCTCATTGTCGACTTTGTTTATGCATAAATAAACAAATAAGCTCACAACAGGCCGATGAACTCGACTGCACCCCAGAAGAAGTCGGTCAGGAAGGACAGACTCCAGGGCGAACGGCTCCTGCTGTCCAGAACCTGACCTGAACACACAACAACGGCATTTATATTCATATTAATAATAAATAGAAAGCCTACAAAATACTGAGCAGTGTGACAAATCAGAATATACTACACACTATAATGCAAACGGCAGGAAAAAAGAAATTAAAACACAAAACTTGCTGGATTAAGATTTATCGTTAATAATCAAAAAAACAAAACAAAAAAACAACGTTTGACATTATATTTGTGTGTGTGTATTATATTTACTAATATAGATAGACAGACAGACAGACAGACAGACAGACAGATAGATAGATAGATAGATAGATGCGTGTGTGTAAGTGATACACACACATAGAAACAAAACTATACAAAACAATTTTATCACATAGACGTTTACATTTATATATCATTTGTATCATATACACACATATTTTATAAGTAAATATAAATAAATATCTTCTCAAATACTATGGTGAGCGTATAGGTTTAAATAGATTTATTATTATTATTATTATTATTGAAAGACTGCATATTTGGTGCAATTTCCATTATTATAATCTTATTAAATGACGAATATATATCGTTAAATTTAAATAAAATATGCGAATATGAGACAAAAGTATTAAAAACACGACAGCCTCTTTTATCAACATAACTGTATTTACCATAGTAGAATTATTAATATACTTTCCCAATTTGTGTACAATATGAACAAAACCATGCATTTTGACATTATTATTATCTAAAACAAGTCAATTTAATAGCTCACACGAAAATAACACGTCATTACAGACATAAACATTACAGCCAGAGCAACACAGTCAAGCTAATTTACAGATTTAGCGACGTACAACAGTTTGCCACATAACAATATATAATACGAGAGATGGGGGCTTGCCTTTAATATATATATATGTATATTTAGATATATCATTTTTGATGAACAAGAGTTGTTTTAACACTCACCATTTGACACATAAACCATCGTCACTGCTGTTTAACCGGATCCTCTCTCCACTTCCGGGTCTGCGCAGTACGGTCAGTGTTCGTTTGTGACGTTTGATGTTTCGCTGGTTTTATTATAAATAATAACTCTCATAATGTGTTTATAATCTGTATATGCGACTGTTTTATAAGTGTTGTACAGACGAGCTCCTTCAATGAGTCCAGCGAGAGTGAAAAAAATCTTAGCCTTTCGCGCCATTTAACCAAACGCCACATAAACAAATACCGTAAATTAAAGTAAATAATATAGTGTTTATGAACCATACTATAGTAAAGTGCTTTAAATAGATAATAAAAATTAATCTAACGTGGTGATTATATAGTGTATAATATATTGTAGATAACACACAGCTATAGTAATCAAATAACCCTGTAGTTTTCTACAACTGTAGGGTATATTATACTACAATACTGTAGTAGAAACTAAGTATACTATAGTATTTATTACAGTTTATACTATAGTATTTATTACAGTTTAACAGTTCACTGTAGCTACTACAGTATGCTGCAGCATTTATCAACAGAGTTGTAAATCCTATAGGCTATACAGTATAATTATTTGGCTTTATATTTGACTTATTTGCCCTCAAGATGGAATATTTTCTAACAATTTACTCTCCCTCAAGTGCTTATAAGCCTTTATGATGTTAAACTGTTGAACACAAATGATGATATTTTGAATAATGTTAGAAACCTGTAACTATTGACATCCATAGGGGGGGAAAACATACTATGGCAGTCAATGGTTACCGGTTTCCAACATTCTTCAAAATATCTTCAACTGTGTTCACCAGAAGACACTCATAACGGCTTGTAAAAATTAAAAGGGAGAGTAAATGACTGTCCCTGCTGAAAAATCCAGCTTACACCAGCCTAGGCTGGTTGGCTGGTTTTAGCTGGTCGCCCAGGCTGGTTTTAGAGGGGTTTTATATAACTAATATATATTATATATAAATATATAAATAACCATAAAAAAACATGTTATCAGTTAACAATACCCTGAGAAAAAAAACACAAAAGCATTGCAGTTGATGTACAAAAGTAAATTAAAAGTAAAATGACAATTTTAGGAAAGCTACAAAATAAATAAATAAATAAATAAATAAATGTGTGTGTGTGCGTGCGTGTGTGTTTGTTTACATTTTTTACTATCCAACAAATATGGCTCCAAATATACTGTCACTAAATTACTATTTAAACACTACTATTATTTCTGGTAACATCAAGTTTATTTTAAATAAACAAATAAATAAATAAATAAATAAACAACATTTTACCAACTAACAATACCTGAAAAAACACAAACGCATTGCAGTTGATGTACAAAAGTGAATTAAAAGTAAAATGACAATTTTAGAAAAGCTACAAAATAATTAAATGAATAAATAAATAAATGAATGAATAAATAAGTAATAAATAAATATAGGGGAATTGGGTACGCTAAATTGTCTGTAGTGTCTGAGTGTGAATGGGAGTGTATGGGTGTTTCCCAGTGATGGGTTGCAGCTGGAAGGGCATCTGCTGCATATAACATATGCTGGATAAGTTGGTGGTTCAGTAAGTAGAAGTTGTAAGTACAAAAGTAAACTGTAAAGACCGTCATTATTTAGATGAACTGAAACCATGTGTTGAAGCAGGGCTGGAACTAAACTCTGGGCTGTAACCCTCCAGGAAATTAATGTTGACACCCCTGCTTTAAGCAGATGTAATAATGTGAGGTCATGCAGGAGAGACGCTGGTGCTCCGGCTGACGGATGATACTGTAGTTTCTTCTTCTTCTTCTTCAGCTTCAGCAGCCCACGGGTTTCTGCCGCATAGAAGGAAAGGCAGCGCTCGATCCCTGAACTGACACACACACAAATAGCACAGAGATGACGTTGTATAACTCTCTGAAGCTGACCCTTTCAGGCTTTGATCCTAATTGTGGTGTTTTGGTGACTGTCGCTTTAAATGCAAATGAGATTGAGCTCTTTTCAGAAGAGGGCGGAGCTACAGATGCCCGTGTGTCAGCATAGTGGCAGATGTAAAACGTAAAATGTAAAAGGTCTGCATGTTGTCGTTGGTCAGTGTGTGCTTCCTGCTTCTTTGTAAGTGTGTGTGTGTGTGTGTGTGTGTGCGGACTCACCTGTCTGTTCATGAAGATGTAGATGATGGGGTTGAAGACGGTGCTGCTCTTGGTCAGGTACATGGGCACGGTGGCGATCACGGGGTCGATGTACAGCTCTGGGATCAGGATCACACACAGGGCGAAGGAGGCGTACGGCAGCCAGGTCAGGAGGAAGGCCAAGATCATCACCACCACCATACAGGACACCTGCGCCTCTGCCCGCGCCGCGCTGCCACCCTCACACACCTGCAGACGACTCACCTGCAGGACGCAAAGAGAGACACACATCCACAGACATGGAAACAGACGCACACGCCAAAATCAGTCAGTACCAACACACAGCTATCATTAGCATGTTGAATAGTCGTTAATGGCACCTGCCGCAGGGTCCAGAGCAGGCGAGTGTATGAGTAGACGATGACGGAGAAGGGCAGGGCGAAGCACAGCAGGAAGTAGCAGACGATGAAGGAGACGTTGGCCAGATCTCTGCTGTACCAGTCTGGAGCGCAGGACGTCCGGACGCCCTCCAGCTCGAACCGACCCCATCCGAACAGCGGCGGAGTGTTCCAGATGAACGACCACAGCCAGGACACCGCCACCCCAAACACAGCGTGCCTCGTCTGGAAGCTGATGGAGCCCACGGGCCTGCAGACCACCATGCAGCGCTCCAATGCAATGACGGCCACCGAACACAGAGCCGCGATTCCTGCAGGACACAGAAAGACTTGTGAACTGAATGGGCAAGTTTTATCCAAGAGAAAAAAGGGCATCTGCACTCGCTATCTTTGCACGTGCCTACTCTGTACTATGCACCGGCTTTCGGGTTTCGTCAGCGTCAACGCTTCCTATTCACTTTGAATAGCTGACGTCAGGCGCTGCCGAACTGCATTGTGGATCTGTCGGCGCCGCTTCAGAGGCATTGCTCACTGCAGAAGTTGGGACTTGCTCCATGTAAGCGTCAGCCAATCAGATTGCTGTATGCAAATACACCAGCTAGACAGTGGCCTATTGCTGACTGAATTTCATTGGCTGACGCTGCTATGACGATCGCGTCAGCCCTAACTTCAGACACGCCTTCAGTCAAGCATTGACGCTGAAGCCCCGTGTGAATGGGGTGTAAGGCTCGATCGTTGATCGTTGTGTGTAGTCGTCAGCCAATGACATTAGTCAGCAATAGGCCACTGTCTGTGCTGGTGTATTTGCATACAGTGATCTGATTGGCTGACACTTCCATTGGCGCTTGAAAAGTTGAGCAAGTCCCAACTTCTGCAGCGAGCGGATCCACAATGCAGTTCGGCAACGCCTGACGTCACCCATTCAAAGTGAATAGGAAGCGTTGACGCTGATGCCCCGTGTGAGGACCAGGTGAAAAAAAACTGCAATACCTAGTTTAACCAGTAGATGTCGATACATACTGCAACTTTAACCAGAGACATGGGTTGTTTCTCAATTCTAAGAACGCAGAGAACAGACTTGCGTTCTTGTGGAAACCGGTCTGGCCAGGTGTCCTCGGAAAAACTAACTCAGGAGACCACGAGGACAGAGAACGCGTCCTTTGAGAAATGAGATGCTGCGTTCGTCCTGATGGTCACATGACCTTCACGTGTTTTAAATGGAAATTATTTGAACATTACAGCATTCATACAACGATTTATTGTTTTTCCCCTTTTCAAAATATATACTCTGCACAACAAACATTATAAATATACTCTGCACAATATAAATAAAACAGACTTTAATACGAATTTCAGCAAACAAACACCCTTAATGTGTTTATTCCTTTATTAAGATGTCCATTGTAATGTTTACTTTCACCGTTTCATTTAGGAAAACTCCTGAGGTATATAAGTTATATCTGTGAACTTTAATAATAAATCTATATGAAATGCTGCGCTTCCCACCTCCTGTCCCAATGACTTCTGGGACTTTCCAGAGCGAGTTCGGTGCTCAAGTTTGCATCGGTGCGTCCTCGATATCAAGATCACATCCGGGAAGTTTCACGCATCCTCTGTTCCTGCGGTCTTGTGTATTGGAACTGAACTTAGGCAGCTGATGATGACGTTGCACGAGAACACGAGGACACAAGACCGCTGAAGAACGCATTTAAATTAATATTTTTTACAGTACTGTGATGGTTGGGTTTAGGGTTGTGGTGGGGGTCGACGTTAAAAAAATACAATAAATGTGAAATTTCATAAATAATAGAAATAATTCTCGTTTACTTCCAGCCGCAACCATATCCGATCTAGCAACAACCAAGCTCCGGCAGCATATCCGATCTAGACTTTAACCCTGGAGCTTACCTCCAATCAGAGGGAGCTTGAGCTCCAGCTTCTCCTCATATAAGCTATTTTAATGCGTACACCCAGCCCTAACCCCAACCCTCAGTGACATCATTTGTAGAAGGAGTGCAGCAAGGAGGAGCTGGAGCTCCAGCTGTGAAAAAACAAAACAAAACAATAGCCTAATTATTAACAACTCATGTGAACTGTTGATTTTGACATAGACAGAACACTTTTAGTTTGTTTTTCAATGTAAACATGCACTAGACGGACGTGCATGATATTCATGAGTTGTTAGGAATGAGTTCATGATAATGTGCCCCTCTAAGTAAAGTCATGGCAATAACAGCTCCTGCGTACATGTTAGTTACATTTAGCTAAAACTAAAGCGTTAACTAATACATTAAATAACGAACATGTACTAACAAGTAATTAAGCTAATCATTATTCACTCATGCACAGTAAAAAATGCTTTTCTTACTTAGATTTTTTGTCTTGTTTCTAGTCCAAATATCTAAAAGTTCTTAAATCAAGAAGAATTTTAGACAAGTAAAACATATTGTCTTGTTTTAAGAAATAATATGCCAAAATGAAGTGAGTTTTTCCTTTAATCAAGCAAAATAACCTCGTTTTTCGATTTGTGATAAGATTATTTTGGTTGATTAAAGGAAAAACTCACTTCATTTTGGCATATTATTTCTTAAAACAAGACAATATGTTTTACTTGTCTAAAATTCTTCTTGATTTAAGAACTTTTAGATATTTGGACTAGAAACAAGACAAAAAATCTAAGTAAGAAAAGCTTTTTTTGCAGTGTGTTGTTGAACTTGTAGATGTTAGTGGCTGTAGCTCCATGTAGAAGGCAGAAAGTAAGCTGTTTTTGCACTGCAACTGATGATCAGGTAAAAATGAGGACAAATTGTGTCAACAGTAAAGAATGCGTGATTATCTGTTGTCATGGCTTTGCAATCAAAAAATGTGCTTATAATGGAAGTCAATGGGGCAAAAACAGCCACTAACATAACCAAAGGGGAGTCGATCTGCCCACAGTGCATTGAGTTTTTAAAATGAAGATTTGTCAACAAATGTCATCACATTCGCTGAAACACAGATAAAGCTGGGCCAAATATAGCCTCCAGAGTGGATGAAAACATCTCCAACAGCACACAAGGGTTAAATAAACGAATAAACACTCACCGAAGAAGGCCACAGCGAAGCCCTCCAGCACACAGCCGACTCTGCCCAGGCTGAAGTACCCCATGGCGTTGGTCACTACAGTGGGCAATCCTCCAAACACAGCGCACCCCAGATCCGCCACCGCCAGATTAACCAGCGCAAAGTTGAGCGGCTGCCGGAGCTGTTTATATTTGAGAGTCACCGTGATCACTGTCACGTTCAGAATAACACCACACACCGAGAAAACACCGATGATCACGGCCAGGATAGTGTAACCCATCCTCGGCATGACCTCTGCAATGCTTCCTGATGCAGCCGTGCTCGTTTCAGACTCCATTTCTTCATGCATGTGGAGCAAAATCACATTAATTATAAAATAAATTAAAAATAAATTTTAATATATTGTAAACAGATAAGTATGAATATAAAACTAGATCTATAACTGTACTTGAACTTCTATGTTAAGCTGCTTAGACTCAATCTACATTGTAGAAGCGCTATAAATATGAATTGAACTGAGCAAAACATATGCCAGAGTGATTAAAATAGTAGTGATGAAAAAAATCTAAATAAAAAATATCAGTAATAATAAAATTAAAATTATAATCTGCTGTGTTTCGAGCTCCTGATAAATAGCTGAAGGAAAATTTATGAACTACATTTAGTAAAAATATATTAAATAAGTATAAATAAAATATAGAAATTCTGTATAAATTATTTAATTAAATACAAAATTAGGAATAAATATAATAATGCTAAACAGTGTCTCATAGGCAGCTGCTGGCTTTTCTCAGAGACCTTTGAGTCTGAGGGGAGTTTTAAGCAAAGTCTGCTTATATTTCAGAATATGACCTGCTGGATTACTGGCAAAATCCTTATAGATCCGGATTGGGAATGCAATAATTCTTTTTAAGATTATGGAGATTTATGACGGCACTCATCTTGATTGAGGAACCAAAACATGCTCTTGCTATGACTGTGATATTATTTCAATATTTCCAGCTGGATCTCATGAGGAAATGTAACTATTTAGTATGTTTTGTCAGTTTAGTGGCTAATTTGTATGAATGAGTTCAGTCAGCTGCAACCCAACACTGGGAAACACCCATACACACTCATTCACACACACACACACACACACACACTCATACACTATGGCTGATTTAGTTCCTCAGTTCCCCTATAGCGCATGTGTTTGGACTGTGGGGGAAACCGGAGCACCCAGAGGAAACCCACACCAACACGGGGAGAACATGCAAACTCCACACAGAAACACCAACTGACCCAGCCGGGACTCGAACCGGAGACCTTCTTGCTGTGAGGTGACCGTGCTAAACACTGAGCCACCGTGTCACCATTTTGTCTTATTTTTACTTTAAATATTTAAAAATTGTCAAAGAAGCATTTTCTAGACGATAAATAATAAGTCAAAATTGAGTTCGTTTTGCCTTAAAACAAGAAAAATAATCCGCCAGTGGGGTAAGGGCAATAACTTGTTTTTTTGTTTGACATTAGATTATTTTGCTGACACCACTGGCAGATTATTTTGCTCGTTTTAAACAAAAACTCACTTAATTTTGGCATATTATGTCTTAAAACACAATATTTCTGTGAATTTATGACTTTTAAAGGAGAACTGTAATGCAATTATTAATTTTTAAGGGGTTTAAACACAGTTGTGTGGCAGCAGTGTGTGTGTTCGTTCTGATCAACACTTTGATTGACGTTCTCCCTTTGTACGTGTCATCAGAGGGTGAAAGCCCCGCCCACTAGTACCCATCTCTTCCTCATCAGCATATGACATTAGTCTTGTTTTTGAATCTGCCACTATGCTGACATTCAGGCATCTGTAGCTCCGCCCTCTTTTGAAAAGACCACAGTCTCATTTGCATTTAAAGCGACAGTCACCAAAACACCACAATTAGGATCAAAGCCTGAAAGGGTCAGTTTCAGAGAGCTGGAGAACATCATCTGTGTGCTGTTTTGAGCTCAAATTTCACTACACATTCTGGAGACATCAGAGACACATTTTACAGCTTGAAAAAAGCAGCATAACTGGACCCCTGTAAAGCCTAAAAATTTAGTTTTGGAAATTGAAGACCTTTTTAAGACTGATGTATGACTCCATCTCTCAGACGACCACTTCTAATCCCATCACTGAAAAGCTTCTTAATAGCAGGTGCAAACAGAGCTGTTGACCGGTGCTGGCTAGCTGATTATTCATTATCATGTCAGACTAATCTTTGACCTATTTAAACTCCATCCTATCTGTGTCTTTAGGCCACAGACTTCTTTACTGGATGAAAGCATGTGCTAAGTTAACATGAGTGAATGCTCCAGGCTGCTTAAAAAGACCTCGCTTTGGTGGTTAAATACAATGTTGAACAGCAGGGGTTCTCAATTTCGTTCCTAGAGGGCCGGTGTCCTGCAGATTTGAGCTCTAACTTGCCTCAAAACACCTGCAAGAGAGCCTAGTAAGAGCTTGAATAGCTAGCCAAGGTGTGTCTGATTGTGGTTGAAGGGAAAATCTGCAGGACATCAGACCTCCAGGAACGAGATCGAGAACCCCTGCTGTCAAAGAGGGGGGGATTCTGGTGTCAGGGGCACCTTATAATATCTCTGGGGGCCCCAAAACAGCATGGGCCCTTAGAATTGTCCTAATTTCCCCCAGCTAGCGGCGGCCTGGCCTGCTATAAAGAGACAAATTAATTGTGAATTTCTTTATTTATTTAAAATGTTTATTTATTTAACTATTAATGCATGTGTGTGTGTGTGGTATATTTATAATATTCATTTATTTCATAATTATTTTATTTATAACTCTTCATTTTTAATTTGAGTTGTTTTGGTTTAACGTTATTTATAAATATTGGAGTAGTTGCCATGGGAATAATGCTATACATGCACGCATTTAACGTTAAACTTTCAATAAACAAATCCCCTGCGCAAAGGATCACTTAATGGGCACCTATTATGCAAAAATCACCTTCATAAGGGGTTTAACCCCGGGAGTGTGTCAGCAGTGTGTGAATATCTCCAGCCTCTACTGGTGAACATGAATGAATTGTATTTGTTTATAATCAGACTTGATCAAATCAGTCTGCAGAAACACTTTGATTGACATTCTCCCTTTATACGTGTCATCAGAGGGTGAAAGCCCCGCCCACTTGTGCCCATCTCTCCCTCATTAGCATATGACATTAGTCTAGTGTTTGAATCTGCCACTATTCTGACAAACAGGCATATGTAGCTCCGCCCTCTTCTGAAAAGAGCACAACCTCATTTGAATTTAAAGCGACAGTCACCACAATAATCCTAAATAAATCAAGTTTCAGAGTTAGAAAACATTATTAGTGTGATATTACTTAGAGTTAACACTTCACATTACTCTAGAGACACCAGAGATTTTACATTTCACATCTTAGCACCCCTTTAATAGTCCTTCATTTCAGCACTTCAGTTATAAAAAACACTTTAATATGGCAGTCATTGTTGTTTTTGTTTGGAATACTGTATATATGGGCGACGCAGTAGGTAGTGCTGTCGCCTCACAGCAAGAAGGTCGCTGGTTCAAGCCTCGGCTGAGTCTGCGTTTCTGTGTGGAGTTTGCATGTTCTCCCTGCGTTCGCGTGGGTTTCCTCCGAGTGCTCCGGTTTCCCCCACAGTCCATGTGGTACAGGTGAATTGTGTAGGCTAAATTGTCCGTAGTGTATGAGTGTGGATGTTTGCCAGGGATGGGTTGCGGCATCCTTTGCGTAAAAACTTGCTGGATAAGTTGGCGGTTCATTCCGCTGTGTCGCCCCCGGATTAATAAGGGGACTAAGCCGACAAGAAAACGAATGATACTGTATATATCCCGTTTGGAATGTACCGACTATAAACCCAGCCCTGTTGGCACCTGTAAACCTCCCAGCTGTCTATAGAGAAGTGCCAGTTTACCCACTGAGTTCAAGGGCACCAACTTTGGGGCCTGCAGTAGTAATTAATTGGGTACAGATTGGTGAAGGTGAGCCAGCATCTCTTACTGCGCTATAAGCTTGTCTTATATGAATGAACTAACACTGAGAAGACCATCGGTGAGTCCTGGAGGGTCACTGTCCTACAAAACTTCAGCTCCACACCTGAACAATATAACCTACGGCCCCTATGCCCTCATTCACTATTCCCTACTTTAGTCCACTAATACAGTCCACTTAAAGAGACCTATTATGCCAAAAACACCTTTATAAGTGGTTTAAGCTCATCTAGACTTTATCTAATTGACTCTCACTATAGGGGAATTGATCCACTAAATTGAGTGTGTGTGTGTGTGTGTGAATGAGTGTGTGTGGGCGTTTCCTAGTACTGGGTTGCAGCTGGAAGGGCATCCTCATTCATTTATTTATTTTCTTGTCGGCTTAGTCCCTTTATTAATCCGGGGTCATCACAGCAGAATGAACCGCCAACTTATCCAGCACGTTTTTACTCAGCGGATGACCTTCCAGCTGCAACCCATCTCTGGGAAACATCCGTACACACTCATTCACACACACACTGATACACTACTGACAATTTAGCCTACCAAATTCATCTATACCGCATGTCTTTGGACTGTGGGGGAAACCGGAGCAACGCAGGGAGAACATGCAAACTCCACACAGAAAAAGCCAACTGAGCCGAGGCTCGAACCAGCGACCTTCTTGCTGTGAGGCGACAGCACTACCTACTGCGCATCACCGTAAGGGCATCCTTTGTGTGTGTAAAACATATGCAGGAATAGTTGGCGGTTCATTCCACTGTGGTGACCTCTGAAGAACTACTGATCTGGCTCCAAAATTGTTGTTGGTGAGGGGGACACATTAATACAGATGTTATCATTACGCTAAAATTGTATTAGTCAGACCCTCACTATACAAATAGGACAGAACACAATGTTATATAGAGACTTCTATGTACTAATTGGGACCGCTTTCCAGTTAAATCCACCCCTGCCAATGCAGCTGAACTTGAAAAATGATCATAGCATCCATCATAGTATAAAGAAAATCACTCTTTATCTATTTTAAATCATTATTCTGGTGAGGAAACACCACAATCACCTGCACCGAGAGACTGTAGTGACAATTAAATCACATTGAAGCACAATACTAAACGCTGGCCTGCAAGCTGCTCTTTCCTCTTAATTCTCCCGCACTCTTATTCATGCATTTTTGAAGTTCTCTGATCCAGCCGATGAATAATTCATTCTCACTTTTGGATTTGCTAAACATGCACTTTTTGTGTCTGCAGTCCATAGTTGAGCTTTAAACATACAGCATGAGTTCAGAAGCCCCGGGATACATGAAGTATGTTAAACTAATGTTATTATGTCAATAATCATAACTACCTTCAACTTTAAACCTTAAACTAAAGTACTGCGTGATGATAGAGTGAGGTTTGTACTTTTAAATGTGACTGATCTGAATTAATGTCATATTGAATTCACAAGACGGGGAAAGGATGACTATGACCATGACATATTATATCACATATTATGTTGTGCAAAATGATTATAGGCTCTGAAGGGCTGTTGAAGAAACTTAAAAGACTGGCTTTTTTTTACCCAACATTGGGTCAAATAATGGGTTATTTCTTTCAATTGAATTTTCAATCATGCATTTATCTAAAAATGTGGGTTTTTACACATTTTTAAAGTCAGTATTATTAGCTCCTTTCAGAAATATTTTTAAATGGTAATATTATATTTATTGTTGTTGTTGATTTGATTGAAACAGAACAAACCACTGTTCTCTAATAACTTGTCTTAATAAGCACTTGCACTTTAAGCTGAACATTAGTATCTTGCAATATAAAATAAGACAAAATAAATTGTTTATTAGAAATATTTTTTTTCACATTTTGAGATAAATGCATGATTGAAAATTCAATTGAAAGAAATAAATCATTATTTTCCATATTTGCGATGTGACAAGCCGGTGTTTTTAGTTTTTATAGTCTTTAACATCCCTTCAGAGCTTATAATAATTTTATTATAGATACAGATAAATTTATAAATATATATTTTCAACTAATATATATATATATGTGTGTGTGTGTGTGTGTGTTTTACAGTGTATTCATATGCTGGGTTCCACACAATTGATTTGTGTTGGCACAACATGAAGGAATTAAGTTAACTTATTCATTTTTACAAATTTAAGTGGATTAAACATAAAATATTTGAGTTGACACAAAAAACTGAATAATTGTGTTGTTTAAGCTCATTTCAAATTGTTTGAAAAAACAGCAAACATAATTTTTGAGTGTTTATTTAAAAATATAGCAAAATTGACTTTTTTCAACTAAAATATACTTGTTTAATATATATTTTAGTTGTAAAAAAAAAAAAAAAAAATATATATATATATATATATATATATATATATTAGGGCGGCGCAGTGGCGCAGTAGGTAATGCTGTCGCCTCACAGCAAGAAGGTCGCTGGTTCGAGCCTCGGCTCAGTTGGTGTTTCTGTGTGGAGTTTGCATGTTCTCCCTGCATTTGCGTAGGTTTCCTCCGAGTACTCCGGTTTCCCCCACAGTCCAAAGGCATGAGGTACAGGTGAATTGGGTTGGCTAAATTGTCCATAGTGTATGAATGTGTGTGGATGTTTCCCAGAGATGGGTTACGGCTGGAAGGGCATCCGCTGCGTAAAAACTTGCTGGATAAGTTGGCGGTTCATTTCGCTGTGGCGACCCCAGATTAATAAAGGGACTAATCCGACAAGAAAATGAATGAATGAATATATATATTAGTTAAAAAAATTTCAATGTTTGCAATATATTGCAATAAACACTCAAAAAATTACATTTGCTGTTAGTTCAAACTATTTAAAATTAGCTGAAACAACTCAGTTAATCAGTTTTTTTGTGCCAACTGTATTGTTTTATGTTCAATCAACTTAAATTTGTAAACATTAATAATTCAACTTAATTCCTTCATTTTGTCCCAACACAAATACATTGTGCAGGAACCAACATGTTTACATATAAATACACTGTAAAAAATGCAGGGTTCCCCACAATTCATTCACGTTGTCCCAACACAAATCAATTAAGCTAACCTAACACTTTTAACACATTTATGTGGATTGAACATAAAATAATTAAGCTGTCCCAATGAAATCTCTTTTTTTGAGCGTATGTTGTATTATGAAATCCAAATATGAAGTTGTTTGTCATATATATATATATATATATATATGTAACAGGTATGAAAATTATAATTCGCTTTAAGTATAGAATTACACAAAATATGTGTTTTATCTAATGTGTTAGTAAGTATACCTGAGGAGTTTGTTAGTGTGTGTCTTCTCCTTTAAATTTCTAAGGGAGCTCACGCTGTTTAATTTCCTGTTTTGCGCCCCGCCTCTTCCCTTTCTGGACTGATTATGCATAGGAGAGGTGGGTGTCTGCTAAGCTCCAATTAATCTTTAATCATCTTTACTTTATAAATAACTTTTATAGCTAGTTTTCATGTTTAAATAATATTTATACCTTTATTTTCACATATATTTCATTATTTTTGTGTTATCACTTAAATTGAGGTTTTGATTAACTTTAGCCTAACTGAAGCATGTGAATGCTAAATGCATTGCACTTTACTTTTAACAGAAAAGCTGTAAAGGGCGAAGACACACTGTAAAAGCTGTGCTTTTTGATTAATTCTCAGGTATGTTTTGTCACTTTGTTAATATTGTTTGGAGCTTTGTTCTATCTTTCTCTTCATCTCTTCCCTTTCTGGACTGATTATGCATGGGAGAGAAAAGCTGTAAAGGGCGAAGACACACTGTAAAAGCTGTGCTTTTTGATTAATTCTCAGTGAGTAAAGAGCCGTCACAACTGCAGATCTCCGACTGGTTATTCCATAATAAAACAAAGAAAACACAACGCAGAACCGGTTACACGTGGTGCCGTGACCATTCCGGATCATCTGATCAGCTCTTCGCAGATCGCCGTGGTTGAGTGACGACTCCGCATCGCCGATCCACTCCGGGTTTTTCCTTCACCGCCATTGCTCGCAGAAGCTCCGCGCTCGCGATAAGGAGATCGCGCGCACGCGCGCGTATATGTGTGTGTGTGGAACAGCGTCTGACATCGCGGGGCAGACTGGTTCGTCAGAGACACGCTAAACTGTGGGCTGATCGTCGTTCATCGTTGCCTTTTAATCGCGATTGACTGTGTGAGGACTGCGTGGGACGCTTGAGTGACCTCAGTGCATCATATCCTTTATCTTTGCAGAAACAAATTATTGAATGTTACTGTTTTAAATCAGCAATGTGTCTGACTGACTTTGAATGAGGAAATATTATACTCTTGTGACAGAGCTTTTTTCCCTTTGAACACTCTTTTTCCATCTTAACGTTTGATTGAGTGAGTTTGATATCAAATTTGACAATCTTTTATGGTAAATTTTGCGGTAAATCTATTTTGTAGCGTTTCAATTTGTGATAATTCTTGATGTTTTATGTGTTTGCATTTTACAATTGAAACATGTTTGGGGATATTGACAAAGATGATTTTAGTCCAGTGAAGCCATCAAATGTGACCTTTCCAATGGGCAGGGGTGGTGGGCTTGTCAATTTTCATGATGAGAAGGTATCTGAAATAAACCCTCGTTGTTATGGGAGAGGGAGGGGGTTAGCTAATATGAGTTTGGGCGGTATGCATACTATTGATTCAGCAATTGGTGCTTCAGCAGGCCCAACAGCTAGCTCCACCCCTATCACACACCTAGATGCTGAACGTGCTATTTCCCCTGAGTCTTTAGGTAGTATAATTTCAGATCTGGCTCAGAAAATAGGTGAAAGTATTTCAGCTAGCCTTAATCTTGTGCACCAGCCCAGCCCAGTGCAGCCTAATCGTCTTCTGTCAGAACAACCCAGTCAGAGCATTGATGCTTCCACCCTAAAAGTTATAGTTCAGAAAGACACTGCACCTCCACCATTCTTCAGGGGCGATAAAAGTGATTCGTTTACCATCCATGAGTGGGAAGATATGATGAGCAGCTATTTAAACAGAATGGAGTGCAAAACACAGTCAGAAGTTCGTGATCTCATTATGAGCAGATTAGCTGGCAGAGCGAGAGACGTTGTTAAGGTGTCCCTGCGAAGCCGCCCTGATCTGAGTGCCAGTAAACTTCAAAGTGCAGTGTTTGACATATTAAAACACAACTTTAGTGAATTGGCTTACTCAAATATGCCCATGGCTGACTTTTATAATACTGTCCCAAGAGCGAACGAAAGTCCCATGGATTACTGGATACGCCTTAACAAGGCCATAGATGTTGCTGATGAGTGCTTGCATAGACGTAATAAGAGCATTGAGGATCCTGCTGCTGAAGCTGTCATGATGTTCATTTCACATTGTCCAGACCCAACTCTTGCTCTGTCTTTTCAGTTCAAACCGGCTGAGAAATGGACTGCCGCTGAAGTTCAGGAGCGTCTGGATAATCATCAGAGAGATTTGAAACGAGTTTCATCCAGAGCGAATCACAAATTGTCTCTGTCTGCTTGTAGCCAGTGCACTGTTTCAACTAGCTATGATTGTGTGTCCAGTCCACCTCGCCAGCCTGCACCCACACCTGCTCAGTCTCTTCCCCCTGTCTCTCTTAATCCCAATGCTGTTCCATTCGCTCCCGACACCAGCTTTCAGCACATGGTTGGCATGATGGATAGAGTCCTATCACTGTGTACTGCCTCTTTAACGTCACCCAGTCAGGTTCACGCAGGCAAAGCTGCAGACTTCAAGAACGACTTAAATCCCCCATGTAGAGTCTGTAAGTCAAAGGAACACACCACATACTTGCATTGTAGACGTCACAGACTGTGTCGTCTCTGTTTCAGCCCTGGCCATTTTAAAAGTGACTGCCCTAAATCTGCCTACCCTGTGACTCCCTCAGATACTGCCCAGTTAAACTAACCAGCCCATGTGACGAGAGGGGCAACATGGGCAAATTTAATGTAAACTCCCTCACAGATCCAGCAGATGCGCAAAATGTTTTCATGAATTGCTGCAAGTTATTGCCAGAAGACAAAACTGTTTTATATGTGGGGTCGCAGAGAGTGAATGGAGCGAGTGAGTTGTTTTATGCTCCTGTTACAGTTGGTGGCCAGCACATATTGAAGGGGTTATTGGACTCTGGTAGTATGTCTTGCACGCTCAGTGAAGAGGGTGAGGCCAAGCTGCAAGCTAGTGGTCTCCTTCCACATCAAGAGATTCCCAAGAATGTTGTTCTGGTTGGATGTGGTGGACTAACAACGCAGCCAAAGTGCATGTATGATTTGGAAGTTGTCATCTATGGATTTAAGTTTGTCGTCCCAACTCTTGTGGTGCCTGGACAAAAAGACGAGTTCATAATTGGAAGCAATGTTATTAAATGTATACTGCAGAAGATGAAATCGAGTGAAGACTACTGGAAACTTGCCTCCTGTGATAATAGAGATCCTGAATGTGAGCAATTCCTTGAACTTCTTACCTGTATCTCCCGCTGGTCTGGCCCCAAACAGCCTGACAAGCTGGGAACTGTGAAGCTCTGTCAAGCAGTTACTCTTCTTCCCAAACGCGAGTATCTGGTCTGGGGTAAAATGCCAGCTAATGTCCCTGTTTCTCCAGGAAGCACTGTAATTGTTGAGCCAACCACTGCACGCTCAGCCCCTAAGAACATTCTGGTTGGGCGAGTAATAACACCCATGTGGGGTGATCGATGGGTGCCAATGAAAATACTTAACCCTAATCCAACACCAGTGACACTTCGTCGCAACTCTAAACTTGCCGACGTTTCCTCCTGTCTGGCGGTAGAAGATCTCACTGTCACACAGGGATTGAGTAAAACTTCTTGTAACGTTCCCAATTCATTTCCCGCTGAAAATGTCCCATCCCCTGATGTGGTGCAGATGTTGAAAGATTATGGTCTGGGGGACATTAACATTGATGCATGTGATGTTTCTATGTCATGGAAGAGAAAACTCGCAGCTCTCCTGGTGTCATATCATGATGTTTTCTCCAAAGATAAGTTGGATTGTGGAGAAGCAAAGGATTTTGTGCACAGGATTCATCTCTTTGATGAGCGCCCATTCCGTCTCCCCTATCGCCGCGTCCCTCCTGCGCACTATCAAAAACTGAGAGAAGTGTTGTCGGAGATGGAGGAAAAAGGGATAATCAGCAAGTCTGTCAGTGATTATGCGTCACCTTTAGTCATGGTCTGGAAAAAAGACGGTAATCTGAGGGTTTGCACGGATTTTCGCTGGCTCAATGCTAAAACTGTCAAAGATGCCCACCCTTTACCACATCAATCAGATTGTCTCGCTGCCCTAGGGGGTAATGCCTTCTTCAGCACCATGGATTTGACTTCAGGGTTTTACAACATCCCACTCCATGACTCTGACCGGCGATACACTGCCTTCACTACTCCCATGGGGCTGTACGAGTATAATCGTCTCCCACAGGGCCTTTGCAATAGCCCTGCGTCTTTTATGCGCATGATGCTCAGTGTTTTTGGTGACCTCAACTTTACCAGTCTGCTCTGTTACCTGGACGATTTGTTAGTCTTTGCTCCATCTGAATCAGAGGCACTAAATCGCCTGGAGATCGTGTTTTCTCGATTGAGATCCAGCAACCTGAAGCTAGCTCCTAAAAAGTGTCACTTTCTGAGAAAGTCTGTAAAGTTTCTGGGACATGTGATTGATAGTACTGGTGTTTCTGTTGATGAAGAGAAAGTGAAAGTAATCTCTGCTTTTCAAAAAGAGGATTTAATGAAGGATGACAGAGTCACACCATTACAAAAGAAAATCAGATCATTTCTTGGTATGGTCCTGTATTATCAAGCCTTCATCCCAAATTGTTCACGGATCGCCAGGCCCTTATTCAATTTGACCACAGGCCAAAAACGTTCTGCGAAAAATGCAGGTGGCGGTAGGAGAGCAGGCACTTTTCGGGAGTTGACACCTCAGGACTGGACCCCAGACTGTGATTCGGCCTTTAGTGAATTAAAGACGGCCCTTGTTGACAGTGTGGTGCTGGCTCATCCAGATTTCGAACGTCCCTTCTTACTCTGTACTGACGCTTCGTTGGAAGGCTTAGGAGCTGTGCTCTCTCAAGTTCCTGTTGGTGAGGACTAGGCGAGACCGATAGCGTTCGCTAGCAAAGCTCTGAGTCGCAGCCAGACAAAATATCCTGCACACAGATTGGAATTCTTGGCTCTGAAGTGGGCGGTGTGTGACAAGTTCAGTCACTGGCTTAAAGGCCATGAGTTTACAGTGTGGACGGATAACAATCCACTGACATACATCATGACCAAGCCAAAACTGGATGCATGTGAGCAGCGCTGGGTCTCGAAACTCGCTCCATATTCATTTGAGATCAAGTATGTTCCTGGGAAGCTTAACGTTGTGGCAGATGCACTCAGTAGGGATCCGTTCACCAGGCCAGTGAGTCAGCGGCTTTTGTCAGAGCCCTATTCAGATCTTTTGAGACATGTGCACAGTGTTGACGATGGAAATGTTCAAGAAGTGTTCAGACTTACCTGTCAACCGCAATCAGTGGAATCAGGTCCTGTTGAAGTTGGGCTGGATACATCAATGTCCACTGATGACGTGTCTTCCATTCTGTCCTCCTGCGATGAATGGGAAACAGTTACTGAATGTAGAGCAGCATCAATTGCAGAACATCTTGACTCTTTAATCAACAGTGATGAAGTGTTTCATTCCCTTTCTCTTGCCGACTTGCAAGACCATCAGCACAAAGACCCTGTCATTGCTAGAGCGTGTTATTACATCGACAGAAAGCGCAGACCATCAAGACGTGAACGGGCTAATGAACACCTGTATGTGTTACGGATCCTTAGGCAGTGGGACAAACTTTCAGTGCTTAATGGAATCTTGTACAGAGCAATTAAAGACCCGCTCACGAAACATAAGAGGTTTCAGTTCATCTTACCTGAATCTTTGAAACGTCAAGCTCTTTCCGGCCTTCACGACCTGGCTGGTCATCAAGGGCAACCACGCACTTTAGCCTTGGCACGTCAGAGGTTTTTCTGGCTTGATATGGAGCGTGATGTGCGGAATTATGTGAAGAAGTGTCCCAGGTGCGTCTTCAGCAAAACTCCTGAGCCTGCTGCGAGAGCCACTTTGGAGAGTATTAAAACCACAGCCCCATTGGAGCTCGTTTGCATTGACTTCTGGTCTGCTGAGGACCGACACAATAAATCTGTGGATGTTTTGGTGATCACAGATCACTTCACGAAACTAGCACATGCTTTTCCATGTCAGGACCAGACAGCAAAAACAGTAGCCAAGAAACTGTGGGATAGCTTCTTCTGTGTTTATGGATTTCCCCAACGCATCCATTCTGATCAAGGTGCTTCATTTGAGAGTGAATTGATGGCTGAGCTTCTTGCGCTGGCAGGTATTGACAAGTCTAGAACCACTCCTTACCACCCAATGGGGAATGGTGGTACTGAGCGATTTAACAGAACATTAGGTAACATGCTGAGGTCTCTTCCACCTAGACCTAAGCAGAAATGGCCGCAGATGGTACAGACCATGACATTTGTGTACAATTGCACAGTGCACGAAACAACGGGGTTTGCCCCTTTTTATTTGATGTTTGGCAGAGTGCCACAGCTGCCAGTGGACCTAATATTTCAGAGTGTTCTGCGAGATAACTCCATCTGTGATTACGACCAGTACGTTCAGTCGCTCATCGTTGACCTTCAGGCTGCTATGTTGGTAGCACAGACAAATTCAGCTCACAAACAAAGACACCAGTCCAGTCAATACAACAAAAGAGCAAAAGGCCTACCTCTTGCCATTGGTGACCAAGTGCTTGTAGCCAACAAGGGATGTAGGGGGAAACGGAAACTTGCTGACAAATGGGAACCTGTTGTATACACTGTTGTTGCTGCAAAACCATCCATACATGTCTATAAGATCAGTGACAGAGCTGGTATTGAGCGTACAGTGCATCGCAATCTACTTTTGCAAGTGAACTTTCTCCCCTTGCCTAATACAGACTCTGATGGTCCTGGTCTGGAGGTTGCTGGATCACTTACCTGCAGTGTCGCTCCACAGTCAGACTTAACAGGCTCTGATGGTCTAACTGCCCGAACAAACAGTGATATTTGCTCTGATGTTGAAGAGATTGAGCCTGCTGAGGACACAGATGAGGGACTGAATGAGGCTGAGGGCCTCTCACAAGTTGACTGCATGTCCAATGTCTCCAATGCTGCTACATGCAATGATGACCGCACTAGTTCATGGGTGCATTCTCAGTTGCCTAGCCAACAGGTGCCAAATTCACCTCTTCCAGTGCCTGTGGCCGATGACTGCACTGTGGCTGGTGCTGGTGCAACCCTGTCTCCCCCACAGTCTCTCCCTGATTGTGTCTTACCTGTTGTACAGAATCCTGTAGTAGATCCAAATGCAGCTGATCATTACTCTACCAGGTTTGGGAGGATTATTAAACCAGTGTGTAGACTTATTGAATCAATGGTTCAAATTGAAACCCTGTTGAGTTCAGATTCTGGGTCTGCAGTTATTCATGTCTGAATTTAAATTTCAGCCCCAAATTCCTGAAGGTTTTGGAATTGAGTGTTTTTCTCCTATCTTTCTGATATCTTTCTTTAACGCACTGTGGTATAAGTTTACAAGGTGTAATGGGCACCTTGATAATGTCTATAAAATGTGCTGAAATTTGGCCAATTTCTAAACATTTTTATCCTTTTATAGGGTAGCTTTTAATGCTGTCTGTCTTCACATATTTTTGGTGTGTGGACCAAGTAATTCTTATGACCAGTGTACAGAGTTTTTCACGTTTTCTCAGAATTTTGTGTAATTCTAGGGGGGTGAGTGTAACAGGTATGAAAATTATAATTCGCTTTAAGTATAGAATTACACAAAATATGTGTTTTATCTAATGTGTTAGTAAGTATACCTGAGGAGTTTGTTAGTGTGTGTCTTCTCCTTTAAATTTCTAAGGGAGCTCACGCTGTTTAATTTCCTGTTTTGCGCCCCGCCTCTTCCCTTTCTGGACTGATTATGCATAGGAGAGGTGGGTGTCTGCTAAGCTCCAATTAATCTTTAATCATCTTTACTTTATAAATAACTTTTATAGCTAGTTTTCATGTTTAAATAATATTTATACCTTTATTTTCACATATATTTCATTATTTTTGTGTTATCACTTAAATTGAGGTTTTGATTAACTTTAGCCTAACTGAAGCATGTGAATGCTAAATGCATTGCACTTTACTTTTAACAGAAAAGCTGTAAAGGGCGAAGACACACTGTAAAAGCTGTGCTTTTTGATTAATTCTCAGGTATGTTTTGTCACTTTGTTAATATTGTTTGGAGCTTTGTTCTATCTTTCTCTTCATCTCTTCCCTTTCTGGACTGATTATGCATGGGAGAGAAAAGCTGTAAAGGGCGAAGACACACTGTAAAAGCTGTGCTTTTTGATTAATTCTCAGTGAGTAAAGAGCCGTCACAACTGCAGATCTCCGACTGGTTATTCCATAATAAAACAAAGAAAACACAACGCAGAACCGGTTACATATATATATATATATATATATATATATATATATATATATATATATATATATATATATATATAAGTCTGATGGACGCTCAAACGATACAGACTGATGACATATGGATGATATGGTCAGTCAGACGTCTAGTGGGATTGTTTATATTTTTATATATCAAATTTCTATATACGGATAATAGTCTAATAATAATAATAATAATAAATCACCGTTTTATACATTAGAGTAAAGCCAATGTGAACTTGCAGTTTGAAATGCTGCATTATTGTTTTAAAAGTAGGCCTAAAATGTCTCCTTTGACTCCTTTATGCAGTAAACGTGTAAAGTTCGGTGAAGTGCATCATTAGCTCCCTAAACACTAATAACCAACAGCTGCTGCTGAGTTTACAGGTGTGTAAATGTGCTTCCGCTCAGTTTGGCGCGTCTCATCCATTTTTCCCGCGGTTTTGTTCAGCATTTCGTCATCGCGTGGCATCATTTGGTAGCGGATCCTCCTGAGGACAGAAACAGAGCAGAGGAGAAAGAGAAAGAGGATGAAAGAGAAGACACGACACTCTTCTTTCAGCGCACTTCATCCGAGGAAACACACGCACGCGCACACACATGCACGCGCGCGCACACACACACATCTGTTGTTCATCCGCTGCTCGCTCCGCACGGCAGTACAAGCATGAAGTGTGTTTTCTGTCGGCTGTTTGTCCTCCTCCTGTGGATTATTAATGATTCAGGAATATGTGCGTCTCATCAAGGGATCCCCCTGTCAGTGTGAGTACACTTTATTTAGATCATTTCGCGGTTACAGTAGTGATGATGATGATGATATACCGGTGTTCTACATCTGCACCTCAGATTTCATTCTCATTTATTATAGCGCTGATATTCTGATTTCGTCCATCTGTGAGTGCATTCAACTTTATTTTTTCGCCTGTATTAATTCATGTTAACAATAACAATAAATGTTCATGATTTTAGTCATTTTCCACCAACATTTCTTAACTTTTCTTTTGATTTTAAAGTTTTAATACATTTTAAATCTGACAAATAGCTTACCATATACATTTATAACTTATTATAGCGCTGCTATACTGATTTTGTACATCTGTGAGTACATTTCACTTCATCTTTTCGCCTTTATTATAGTGCTGAAATTATAGCCTATTGATATTAGGCTATATTCAATAATGCTGACAATGAAGGACATATCAAATGTTGCTATCACAAGAAATGTTTATGAATTTAGTGTTTTTTTGTAATTATTTTTTAATAATAATAATAATAATAATAATAATAATAATAATAATTATAACAACAATAATAATAATTATTAGTATTTTATTTTTTAAAAAATTATTATTATTTTATTTTTACTTTTACTTTTGATTTAGAAATTTGTTATATATTTTAAATTGTATAATAGTTTACCATATAGATTTAAAACAATATTGCAGCATTTCACCCTGCAAGTTCACATTAAGGTAAACTGGCTTTACTCTAATGTGAAAACAGTGATTTATTATTATTATTATTATTATTATTATTATTAGACTATTATGCGTATATAGAAATTTGATATATGAAAATATAAACAATCCCACTAGACGTCTGACTGACCATATCATCCATATCATGTCTGTTTTGCCTCAGTCTGTATCATTTGAATGCATGACAACTTCATATATGGATTTCATATTACAACATACACTCATTATATATATATATATATATATATATATATACACACACACACACACACACACACACACACACACACACACACACACACACACATACATACATACATACATATATATATATATATATATATATATATATATATATATATATATATATATATATATATAAAATTTGGCTTAATAAATTTTTACACCAAAATTTTTAAACTTTTTTTCTTTTGATTTTAAAGTTTTGATATGTTTTAAATTTGATGAACAAACTATATAAGGCGGCACGGTGGCTCAGTGGTTAGCACTGTCGTCCTACAGCAGGAAGGTCGCTGCTTTGAGTCCCGGCTGGGCCAGTTGGTGCTTCTGTGTGGAGTTTGCATGTTCTCCCCGTGTTGGCGTGGGTTTCCTCTGGGTGCTCCGGCTTCAATTTAGTTGATGAACTAAATTGGCGGCGAGGCAGTGGCGCAGTAGGTAGTGCTGTCGCCTCACAGCAAGAAGGTCGCTGGTTCGAGCCTCGGCTCAGTTGGCGTTTCTGTGTGGAGTTTGCATGTTCTCCCTGCATTTGCGTAGGTTTCCTCCGGGTGCTCCGGTTTCCCCCACAGTCCAAAGGCATGCGGTACAGATGAATTGGGTAGGCTAAATTGTCCATAGTGTATGAGTGTGTGTGGATGTTTCCCAGAGATGGGTTGCGGCTGGAAGGGCATCTGCTGCGTAAAAACTTGCTGGATAAGTTGGCGGTTCATTCCGCTGTGGTGACCCCAGATTAATAAATGGAAATGAATGAATGAACTAAATTGGCTGTAGTGAATGAATGTGTGTGTGAATAAGTGTGTATGGGTGTTTCCCAGTTCTACTGGAAGGGCATCTGCTGCGTAAAACATTTGTCGGCATTTGTTGAACTGTCTAACCATTCAATGTTGTGCACATTTTTCTTCATGCGTGATACTTAGTCAAGTTGCACTGCTTTCATTCCCGTTGATTGCAGTTCTGTTCATTTTATGTTTCTCATAACTATTTCTTTCTTCATTCCAGTGTGAAACTTTGGGCTTCGGCGTTTGGCGGAGAGATAAAATCCATCGCAGCTAAATATTCAGGCTCTCAGCTGCTGCAAAAGGTAAACTGAGCTGTGCTGAGCTGTGCATTTACAGCAACACCGCCACAACCAAACTGTGCAGAGCAAGGGCGGACAGTACACTTGGGTTGAATATTGAGTGTGTGTGTTTGTGTGTGTGTGTGTGTGCTTCCGTCGTCCTTTTTACATTATATATGCATTTTCAAATCAGCTTTTTCGCAAGCAGTTTTTTTTATTGTATACATTAATTTCTCTTATTATCTATATACCTTAGAGCACAGGTGTCAAACTCCGTTCCAAAAGGGCCGCAGCTCTGCACAGTTTAGTTTCAACCCTAATTAAACACACCTGATCAAACTAATTGAGTCCTTTAGGCTTGTTTGAAACCTACAGGTAAGTGTGTTGGAGCAGGGTTGGAACTAAACTGTGCAGGGCTTCGGCCCTCCAGGAATTGAGTTTGACACCCCTGCCTTAGGGTGTGTCTTATTGCATATAAAACAACAGACAGCAGAGTTTATGTCTCAAAAGCTCACGACAGCAAATGTTTAAATGTGGATTTAGCGTATTTTAATAAGTTAATCAGGTTTCAGGTGCTGTATGTCAGTTGTTGACTCTTCTTAATTATAAGAACACCATAAAATGTTTGCAGACATTGAGGAAACATGCTCAGTGAACATTCTTGTTTATCAGAAAAACAATGCTGAAGTCAGATATTCTGCGTCAAACGTGTGTATTCCATGTTGGAATGTCTGACTTTGCTTTGATCTGTGTGACTCCGCCCACTGCCACTTTAGCCAATTATACACTCACCGGCCACTTTATTAGGTACACCTTACTAGTACCGGGTTGGACCCCTTTTGCCTTCAGAACTGCTTTAATCCTTCATGGCGTAGATTCAGCAAGCTACTGGAAATATTCCTCAGAGATTTTGCTCCATATTGTCATGATAGCATCACACAGTTGATGCAGATTTGTCGGCTGCACATCCATGATGCCAATCTCCCGTTCCACCACATCCCAAAGCTGCTCTATTGGATTGAGCTCTGGTGACTGTGGAGGCCATTTGAGTACAGTGAACTCATCGTCATGTTCATCAGTCTGAGATGATTGAGCTTTATGACATGCTGCGTTATCCTGCTGGAAGTAGCCATCAGAAGATGGAGACACTGTGCTCATAAAGGGATGGACATGGTCAGCAGCAATACTCAGGTAGGCTGTGGCGTTGATGCTCAATTGGTACTAATGGACCCAAAGAAAATCTCCCCCACACCATTACACCACCACCACCAGCCTGAACCGCTGATACAAGGCAGGATGATCCATGCTTTCGTGTTGTTGAGGCCAAAGTGTGAGCCGAGCATCCGAATGTGTCAGCAGAAATGGAGACTCATCAGAGCAGCAACGTTTCTCCAATCTTCTATTGTCCAGTTTTGGTGAGTCTGTGTGAATTGTAGCCTCAGTTTCCTGTTCTTAGCTGACAGGAGCGGCACCCGGTGTGCTCTTCTGCTGCTGTAGCCCATCCGCCTCAAGGTTGGACGTGTTGTGTGTTCAGAGATGCTCTTCTGCAGAGCTCGGTTGTAGCGAGTGCTTATTTGAGTTACTGTTGCCTTTCTATCAGCTGGAACCAGTCTGGCCATTCTCCTCTGACCTCTGGCCTCATCAACAAGGCATTTGCGCCCACAGAACTGCCGCTCACTGCATATTTCCTCTTTGTCGGAGCATTCTCTGTAAACCCTAGAGATGGTTGTGCGTGAACATTCTAGTAGATCAGCAGTTTCTGAAATACTCAGAGCAGCCCGTCTGCCTAAATCCTCTTTCTTCCCCATTCTGATGCTCGCTTAGAACTGACCATGTCTACATGCCTACATGTCTAAATGCATTGAGCTGCTGCCATGTGATTGGCTGGTTAGAAATTTGCGTTAACAAGCAGTTGGACAGGTGTACCTAATATAATGAACGTTGAGTGTTTTTCAGCACACCGGGTTGCCAAATAGTGGAAAACAGTGTTTTTAATTTCAGTCATGAAGGCTCTCAATATATGTGGATAGAGTTGAAAATGTGCCCTCTGGTGGACAGAAGCAGAAGCAGCAATGCGGATTCACAGTTATAAAAATACACATGAGGTGGTTTTTAATTAGCAAATAATGCTAATGTTACAAATGTCAACATTAGCTGAGTAGTTTAAAGTTTAAGGCTCGATCATCAGGCACACTCGCTCCGGTTTGTGTCGTCAATCTGGCAACCTTTGTGTAACAAAAACCTTCAGTATTTTGAATTTGCACAGCAATACCTACTTCAACCACTAGGTGTAAATCATACATACTAATGTGATATACCGAAATGCGCTTAAAAATAGCAAACCTAGCTATTTACAGTAGATTCAGAACATTTTTTTGTTTTAAACGTGACCAAATAAACAGATTATACTCATTTTTTTGCGATCAGGGTTGATATTGGAGGGTTGTAATTGCAAGCTTTGAATAGCATGAATGGCATATCAATGTATCACTGTCAGATATACTCTTTTTAAAGCCGTTCTCTCTATCAGTATAAGGTTTTTATCTTGTCCTGTGGTGTCTTTTACCAGTAAAGTGAGTGTGTGCTCGTGTTTTTGCAGTTCCCTGTGATCACACACACACCAGCACATGTTCTGTACACACGCATACACACAATCTACGCTAATTAAACCACCCACGAGCTTCAAGCCCGCATCGGTGTGTTGGTTTGTGCTCGTGATCTTCCTTCTCATCCAGGTCAGTGTGTTATTATGAGAAAAGTAGGATCTGTAATGGGTCAGAGGGCTCTTATGAGCAATCAGTGTGCTTTGCGTGCAATATTTAGTTTAAATTCACCTCTTATTGCTTAATCCTGTGTGCCGTATGTACAGTTCAGGGATTTATGGCAGTCAGCAACCAATTTAATGATCCAAACTGAACAATTAATTGGTAAAGGTGTATTTAAATGTGCATCAGTGTTTCATCTGTACGCTTGCAGGGTAAATCATTCAGGTTTTGAGTCATTTGTGTTGCCAGATCTCAGCAGAAAAAACAGCATTTATGATAAAGCTAAATAAATGCTTTATATTGAAAATTTATATTGCATCCCACGCCTGTTTATTTGTGTCAGTTAATTTAAAGTTGGGATTTATTTATAATCTGAAAGTTTTTATTAGTGTATGGTTTAATAGGAAAATATGTTTGGTTGACTATCAGAACATCTGCATTCTGAGGGTTAATTTTTTGACAAACTCACCTTTTTAAAGTTGTCCAAAATAAGTGTTTAGCAATGCACATTACTAATTAAAATAACACTTCAGTATTATGTCAGTTTGGTGATTCATCCACAATATTCTTAGCCTTAATATTCTTAATATTCAATATTCTTACTGTTAGTTTGCTATGAAAGAATGATGGACAAAAAGAAAGGCCCACCCCCTACTTAATATTCAGTTACAGTTGTAAGTACATCACCGTATAGAAATAAAGCCCCACCCCCACTCAATATTCCGTTTCAGTTGGAATTACATCACCATATAGAAATAAAGCCCCGCCCCCTGCTCAATATTCAGGTTCAGTTGGAAGTACATCAGCATACTGAAATAAAGCCCCGCCTCCTACTCAATATTCAGGTTCAGTTGGAAGTACATCAGCATACTAAAAATAAAGCCCCGCCTCCTACTCAATATTCAGGTTCAGTTGAAAGTACATCACCATAATAAAATAAAGCCCCGCCTCCTACTCAATATTCAGGTTCAGTTGGAAGTACATCAGCATACTAAAATAAAGCCCCGCCCTCTGCTTAATATTCAGGTTCAGTTGGAAGTACATCAGCATACTGAAATAAAGCCCTGCCTCCTACTCAATATTCAGGTTCAGTTGGAAGTACATCAGCATACTGAAATAAAGCCCCGCCCTCTGCTTAATATTCAGGTTCAGTTGGAAGTACATCAGCATACTGAAATAAAGCCCTGCCTCCTACTCAATATTCAGGTTCAGTTGGAAGTACATCATGCAAATAAGCTCTGCCCCTTCTTAATATTCAGTTTCAGTTGAAAGTACATCAACGTGCTAAAATAAAGTCCGCCTCCTACTCGATATTCAGTTTCAGTTGCAAGTGCATCAACATACTGAAATAAAGCCCCGCCCCTACTTAATATTCAGGTTCAGTTGGAAGGATATTGAAATGAACCTTGCCCCTACTTAATATTCATGTTCAGTTGGAAGGACATCAGCATACTGAAATAAAGCCCCGGCCCCTAATCAATATTCATGTTCAATTGGAAGTCCATCAACATACTGAAATAAACCCCGCCCTTATTTAATATTCAGTTTCAGTTGCAAGTACATCAACATACTGAAATAAACCCCGCCCTTATTTAATATTCAGTTTCAGTTGCAAGTACATCAACATACTGAAATAAAGCCCCACCCCCTACTCAATATCCAGGTTTAGTTGGAAGCACATCAGCATACTGAAATAAAGCCCCGCCCCTAATTAATATTCATGTTCAATTGGAAGTCCATCAGCATACTGAAATAAACCCCGCCCCTACTCAATATCCAGGTTCAGTTGGAAGCACATCAGCATGCTGAAATAAATGATGCTCCATACACTAACAGACGGATAGTTTACAGGAATGACTGCTGTATTTAAATGCATGGTGTCACTCCAAAAACTTTAGTGTGTGCGTGCGTGTGTGTGTGCATGTGTGTGTGTGTGTATGTTGGTATTGCTTTTTCTTCAAAAAGGCAGTGTGACAGTTGGTGGTGTGTGTGTGTGCTGCTAAGTAAAGCGGATGGCAGCCCGAGGGGCAGATTATCTGTGTGACGCTTTAAAAAGAAGAAAGCGAACATGCCTGGTGAGTAGACAGAAAGGCAGCGAGGAGAAAAACAGAGCGGAGGGCATCAGAGGAGAAGAAAAGGAAAGAGGCGTATGACAGGAGCCCAGAGGAGGAGATGCGTGCCGAGAAAGAGGAGAGCAGAGTGTGGAGTAATGTCAATGAACTGGTGTAAGTGTGTCCCCAGGCCGTGTGTGTGTGTGTGTGTGTGGATCTAGTATTCATCATGTTGAGGGAACCAAATGTCTTGCGTATAGAAATACCAGTAAATTCTGACCTTACGGGGACATTTTTCAGTCTCCATGAGGAAACCGGCTCATAAATCAGACAGAATGAAGTGCTGTGAGTGCAGAATGTTTGTAGTGAGGGTCGAGTTCATATACAGTCTGTACAGTAGAAACATTAGTACAGATATGGAGAGAGCCTGTGTGTGTGCACGCATGTATTTTGCGTGTGTGTGTGTCTGAGTATGTGTGTGCATGTATTTGGGAGTGTGTGTGTGTGTCTAAGTGTGTGTGCATGTATATGTTTGTGTATGTGCATGTATTTAGTTTGTTGTGTGTGTGTGTGTGTGTGTGTGTGTGTGTGTGTGTGTCTGTGTGTCTAAGTGTGTGTGCATGTATATGTTTGTGTATGTGCATGTATTTAATTTGTTGTGTGTGTGTGTGTGTGTGTGTGTCTGTGTGTCTAAGTGTGTGTGCATGTATATGTTTGTGTATGTGCATGTATTTAGTTTGTTGTGTGTGTGTGTGTGTGTGTTTCTGTGTGTCTAAGTGTGTGTGCATGTATATGTTTGTGTATGTGCATGTATTTAGTTTGTTGTGTGTGTGTGTGTGTGTGTGTGTGTCTAAGTGTGTGTGCATGTATATGTTTGTGTATATGCATGTATTTAGTTTGTTGTGTGTGTGTGTGTGTGTGTGTGTGAACTCATCAGAGCAGCAGTGTCTGGGCATGGATGATAGCGGACCCTCAGGTGGTTTGAGCAGTGATGGAACATTAAGGCCTGGAGCAAAAGAACGGCTGAAGAACTGGAGCACACTGCAGAAGAGAGTTCAGGCTGATCAGTGCGGGACGGAAATGTGCTCCAGTCCCCATCCCCATTCACTCTCACACTATATCCTCATCTTCATCATCCTCAAAATAATCTGCATCATCATCAGTCTCATCACCATCTTCATCATTCTAGTCATCTTAATCACTCGTCTTCATCATCATCCTCATTATCCTCAACATCATCTTCATCCTGAACATCTTCATCATCCTCACCATCTTCATCATTGTAGTCATCTTAATCACTCATCTTCATCATTCTTGTCATCCTCACCCTCATCATCTTCTTCATTATCTTCATCATCTTCAACATCATGTTCTTCACCCTTAACATCTTCATCATTCATCTTTCTTATCTTCAACTTCTTCATCCTCAACGTCATCTTCATAATCTTCATCCTCCTCAACATCATCTTCATCCTGAGCATCTTTTTCATCCTCAACATCTTCATCATTCTAGTTATCTTAATCGCGCATCTAATCATCTTGATCCTCAACATAATCTTCATCATCTTCATCATCCTCAACATTGTTCTTCATCCTGAACATCTTCATCATTCTCACCATCTTCATCATTGTAGTCATCTTAATCACTCATCTTCATCAATCTTGTCATCCTCACCCTCATCATCTTCTTCATCATCTTCATCCTCCTCAACATCATCTTCTTCATCCTGAGCATCTTTTTCATCCTCGACATCTTCATCATTCTAGTTATCTTAATCGCGCATCCTCATCATCTTCATCGTCAACATTGTTCTTCATCCTGAACATCTTCATCATCCTCGACATCTTAATCATTCTAGTCATCTTAATCACTCATCTTCATCCTCATCCTCAACATCTTCTTCCTCAACATGTTTTTCATCCTGAACATCTTCATCCTCAGCATAATCTTTATCATCTTCATCATTCTAGCCATCTTAATCACTCATCTTCATCATTCTCATCTTCACTGCCATCATCTTCATCCTAATCTTCTTCACTCATCTTCATCCTCATCATCATCATCCTCAGTCTTCATCCTCATTCTTGTTTCAACTGAGCTTGCTTCATTCTGCTTCATCATCATCATCATCATCACACATTAAACAGCTCATATGATCATTGCATCGGAGAAATCTCATGTTTCAAGGTTAAATCAAGGGAAACTGTGTGTGTGTGTGTGTCTCACAGGAAGTGATCAATCTCCTTTCCAGATCAATAAACCTATTCAACTCAGTGTTTATATGCTGAGCGCATGTTCAGTTCTTTATAGACATCTTCCATTTCTGACATGTGAAAATCATTCATTCATTCATTCATTCATTCATTCATTCATTCATTCATTCATTTTCTTTTCAACTTTGTCCCTTTATTAATCTGGGGTCGCCACAGCGGAATGAATCACCAACTTATCCAGCATGTTTTACACAGCGGAAGCCCTTCCAGCTGCAACCCATCATTGGAAAACATCCATACACACACACTACAGCCAGTTTAGTTGATCAATTCCCCTATAGCGCATGTGTTTGGACTGTGGAGAAACCGGAGCACCCGGAGGGAAACCCACGCCAACACAGGGAGAACATGCAAACTCCACACAGAAACACCAACTGACCCAGCTGGGACTCGAACCAAAGACCTTCTTGCTGTGAGGCGAGAGCACTACCCACTATGCCATCGCGCTGCCCTTTTTGATAAATATATATATATATATAAACATTGAAAGAATCTGGTGTTTCTGTGTGGAGTTTGCATGTTCTCCCTGTGTTAGCGTGGGTTTCCTCCGGGTGCTCTGGTTTCTCCACAGTCCAAACACATGCGCTATAGGAGAATTGATCAACTAAACTGGCTGTAGTGTGTGTATGTGTGTGTGTGTGTGAATGAGTGAGTGTGTATGGGTGTTTCCTAAGAATGGGTTGCTGCTGGCAGGCCATCCGCTGTGTGAAACATGCTGAAATAGTTAGCGGTTCATTCCACTGTGGAGACCCCTGATTAATAAAGGGACTAAGCCGAAGGAAAATGAGTGTATGGGTGTGAGTGTTAATGAGTGTGTATGGGTGTTTCCCAGTACTGGGTTGCAGCTGGAAGCCCATCCGCTGTGTGAAACATGCTGGAATAGTTAGCGGTTCATTCCACTGTGGAGACCCCTGATTAATAAAGAGATTAAGCCAAAGGAAATATGAGAATGAGTGTATGAGTGTGTGTATATGAATGTGTGTATGTGTGTTTCCTATTGCTGGGTTGCAGCTGGAAGGTCATGCGCTGTGTGATGCATGCTGGAATAGTTAGCGGTTCATTCCACTGTGGAGACCCCTGATTAATAAAGGGATTAAGCCGAAGGAAAATGAGTGTATGAGTGTGAGTGTTAATGAGTGTGTATGGGTGTTTCCCAGTAATGGGTTGCAGCTTGAAAGGCATCAGCTGTATAAAACATATGCTGGAATAATTGGCGGTTCATTCTGCTGTGGCAACCGCTGATAAATCAGAGACTTAAAGGAAAGAAAATATATTATCACATATAGTTTTGTTTCTGCTAATGTCTGTGCATCACATAAACATAGTAAATATGTATAACACACAAACACACGTCAACACAAGTGTTTATTTTTAATGTTATTAATCTTTGCCCAACATTAATTTTCAGATGCAGATTCAGAGTTTTAGTCTTGTTTTTTCTCCAAATATCTCAGAACTCTTAAATTAAGAAGATAAGCAGTGACTGTAGTGTTGTTTTCAGAAATAATGAAGTCTGTTTTTGCTAAAACTAAGTGAGAGAAAGCATGATCTGCAGTGTGCTGATATATAAAGCATATACTGTATAGCTCAATTAAATAAAGTGTTTTCCTCTGTGTATGTCAAACAGAACAAAGGCAAACCGTGTGCTTTAAACCGTCCGCATGGCCGTACGCCCTGTGTGAAATGTGTTTATATAATGGCTCCTAATGACTCTGAAGCGCAGAGTGTGGAGTAATTAATGTTTTAAAGGTGTCCTGCTGTAGTAGTCCTATTTTTACAGTGTGGAGGTGCGTTTGCCCACACAACACTCCTGCACTTCAACTATTAGAGCCACTGCAGAGTTCACACACCTACTGGAATCAAGCCTGTGTGTGTGTGTGCGTGTGTGCGCGTGTGTGTGTGTGTGTGTGTGTGTGTGCGTGTGTGTGTGCGCGTGTGTCTGTGCGTGCGTGCGTGTGTGTGTGCGCGTGCGTGTGTGTGCGCGCGTGCGTGCGTGCGTGCGTGTGTGCGTGTGCGTGTGTGTGTGTGCGCGTGTGTGTGCGTGTGTGTGTGTGCGTGTGTGCGTGCGTGCGTGCGTGCGTGTGTGTGTGTGTGTGTGTGTGTGGAGGATAATATTAAATTACTTTACTAATGCATTTCAACACAACTGCTGGAACCACACTGGAAAAACATGTGTAAATGAGCAGTTTTGCATATTTAGTGATCGATGTTTTTAATTTTCCCTGTTCTTTTCTGCTTTTGAGTTGCATTATAGGATCTTGATCTTTCTTTTGGTTACTTTTAAACTTAAAGTTGAGTTGTTGAGCATTTCTAATAGTTTGCAGTGTGTGTTGGTGCTGTCTAGGGTGGACCATTTATATGGATACACCTTAATAAAATGGGAATGGTTGGTCATATTAGCGTTAGGCAAACTTTTCAAGATGGGTGATGACCATGGTGGCCATTTTAAAGTCGGCCATCTTGGATCCAACTTTTGTTTTGTTTTCATAGGAGGAAGGTCATGTGACACATCAAACTTATTGGGAATTTCACAAGAAAAACAACGGTGTGCTTGGTTTAAACGTAACTTTATTCTTTCATGAGTTGTTGACAAGTTTCTGACCACTTGTGTTCAATGTGCTGGCCATTGTGTTGGATTGTCAATGCAAGCCTCTTCTCCCGCTCTTCACACACTGATAGCAACACCGCAGGAGAAATGCCAGCACAGGACTCCAGTATCCGTAGTTTCAGGTGCTGCACGTCTTGTATCTTCACACCATAGACCAGGGGTCACCAATCTCGGTCCTGGAGGGCCGGTGTTCCTGCAGGGTTTAGCTCCAACTTGCCTCAACACACCTGCTTGGATGTTTCAAGTATACCAAGTAAGACCTTGATCAGCTTATCCAGGTGTGTTTGATTAGGGTTGGAGCTAAAATCTCCAGGACACCGGCCCTCCAGGAACAAGTTTGGTGATCCCTGCCATAGACAATTACCTCCAGATGACCCCAAAGATAAAAGTCTAAGAGGGTCAGATCGAGAGACCATTCAGCTGGCCCACGACCACCAATCCACTTCTCAGGAAAGTGTTCATCTAGGAATGCTCTGACCTGACTTCCATAATGTGATGGTGCACCATCTTGCTGGAGAAACGTGCCCGCTTCAGTGCATACAGAGGGAAACACATCATCATAGCAATGTCAAATATCCAGTGGCCTTGACGTTTCCATTGATGAAGAATGGCCCCGCTATCCTTATTGTCTGTGGTGTGAGGATACAAGATGTGCAGCGCCTGAAACTACGGATACTGGAAGCCTGTGCTGGCATTTCTCCTGCGGTGTTGCTATCGGTGTGTGTATTACATGACGGTAATAGTTCGATTAAGGTGTTTACATGTTTGTTCGCACTTCAATATTGCGACTATAATCGGCGTACTCCACACATCTCATTAGGACCTTAATCTGATCAAATTAATGAACAATCACTGTTTACATGGTGGACTCTTAATCAGAGTACTGTCTTAATCGAACTAGAATCGAATGATTGGTGTGAATACTCACACTTGGTGAAATCAGGATGGTTTCATTCTCTCTGGTTTCTCATTGGATGGTAACGCTGCTTTATTCAGCAATCTTTTATTCAGGTTTTGTGCATGAATCTAATTTGCATCTTTGCATTGAAGCGCAGCTACTGAGAATAATGTCCTGGTGGAGGGTTTGAGCGTGTGCCGTTCCCCAAACCTCATCATGAAAGCAGCAGATTGTTGGTAAATGGATTCCCTCACACCCTGTTCACGGGTCATTAGCGGTGTTTCTCCAGGGCTCCTCCATGCCTTCCTCCATGATCATTTTCCTCCGCTCGCGTTTGTTCCTCTCTGCTGGAATATCTCTTTCATTTTGAAGGGAAATGGTGGAGAGGGGAACCAAATCTCCCGCAGAACCACTCATTTTTAACCCGTCTGGATCGGCTCTGTTTAATAACTCCAAACTTATTCTGTAACCCAGAGTTTGTTTCATTAAAAGTTCTTCATGCTGAAGTAAAATGCAAGAAGGCCTCTGGTTCAAGTCCCGTCTGGGTCAGTTGGCGTTTCAGTGTGGAGTTTGCATGTTCTCCCCGTGTTGTCGTGGATTTCCTTCGGGTGTTCCGGTTTCTCCCCAGTCCAAACACATGCGCTATAGGGGAATGAGTAGTGCATGAGTGTGTATGGGTGTTTCCCAGTACTGGGTTGCAGCTGGAAGGGCACTTGCTGCGTAAATCATATGCTGGAATAGTTGGTGGTTCATTCCGCTGTTGTGACCACTGATGAACAAAGGGACTAAGCTGAAGAAAAATAATTGAATGAATAAAATGCAAGCATGTGCATGAACACACACACACACACACACACACACACACACACACACACACACACACTAATTTGCATTTAAGCATTTAGCAGATGCTTTTATCCTCAGCAACTAACAAACAAAGAGCGAAAGCATTTAGTCAAAGAACAACAACATTCATTATCTTCAGTGCCAAAGCAAACTCAAGTGCAGAGAAGCAGAAGACTGTGTGTGTGTTTGTGTGTGTGCATGTGCGCTTGTGTGTGTTTGTATATGTGTTTTTTTTAATGTGAATATGTATGTGTGTGCGCGTGTTTACAGTATGTCCTTTAGGCTGGATTTATTAGTCATTTAGGGCGGTGCTATTAGTCGTTTTAGGGCGGGGGTATCAGTCCTTTAGGGTGTAGCTATCAGTCATTTAGGGCAGGGCTATCAGTTATTTAGGACGGGGCTATCAGTTATTTAGGGTGGGGCTATCAGTTACTTAGGGTGGAGCTATCAGTTATTTAGGGGAGGGCTATCAGTTACTTAGGGCGGGGCTATCAGTTATTTAGGGCAGTGCTATCAGTTATTTAGGGCGGGGCTATCAGTTATTTTGGGCGGGGCTATCAGTTATTTAAGGTGGAGCTATCAGTTATTTAGGGGAGGGTTATCAGTTACTTAGGGTGGAGCTATTAGTTATTTAGGGCGAGGCTATCAGTTATTTAGGGCGGGGCTGTCAATACTTTAGGGTGAAGCCCTCAGTCATTTTTGGCCGGAGCCCTCAGTCATTTATTGTGGGGCTATCAGTAATTTTTTGTGGAGCTATCATACATTTAAGGGTGTGGCAATCAGTCTTTTAGGGCGGAGCTATCAGTTATTTGTAGCGGAGTTAAGCTGCGGTCACATTAGAGTTTGAGCATGCGATATTCTGTCGTGCGGCACTGTGAAAAGGGGCGGGATTAAATAAGCTTATTAGATTATTATAAAAAGCGAGCGATTGCTCCATGTTTTAAATTTCTGTCCAGAGAGGTCATGTTTTGATCCTCCATTGTTCTCACGCAGTCAAGTGATGCGATTTCGCAGGTCAGAGTTCCCCAAGCTTGAACTTTGCACCGCAGCCACCTGCGAAACTTGACGCATGACCCTGCGTTTCCGGGCTGACGCATTCGCGTGCGTATGAATGGAAGTCTATGGGAGGAAAAGCCCAGTGTGACTGCAGCTTTATCAGTTTTTTAGGGCAGGCCTTTCAGTCATTTATGAAGGAGCTATCAGTACTTTAGGGTGGGGCTATCAGTCGTTTAGGGCGGGGCTATCAGTCATTTAGGATGGGGCTATCAGTCATTTGTCATGAAGCTATCAGTCAATTAGGGCGGAGCTATTTATGCCGAAGCTTTCAGTCATTTAGGGGGCGGGGCTATCAGTCGTTTAGGGCAGGGCTATCAGTCATTTTGGGGGCGGGGCTATTTGTAGTTTAGGGCAAAGCTATCAGTCATACATCAAAGAGCAACAACATTTATTATCTTCAGTGCCAAGCAAACACACGTGCAGAGAAGCAGAAGAGTGTGTGTGTGTGTGTTTGTGTGTGTGTGTGTGCCCTTTTGTCCGTGTTTCTATATGTGTGTGTTTTATATAAATATTTTTTTTAATATGTATGTGTGTGTGCATGTTTGTGTGCATACGTGTGTGCGTTCGTGCTTGTATGCGTGTGTGTGTGTGTGTTGCTTGTGTACAGTATATGTGTGTCTGCATGTTTGTGTTTGTGTTGGATTGTCTCCAGAACAAATCACTGTTATACAAAGACTTGTCTAATTACCCTAACTTTACCCTAATTACCCTAGTGAAGCCTTTACATGTCACTTTAAGCTGAACACTAGTGTCTTGAAGAATATCTAGTCTAATATTATGTGCTGTCATCATGGAGAAGAGAAAATAAATCAGTGATTAGAGATGAGTTATGTATAAAATCTGTATTTTCTCCATTATTCAGCTCTAGGGAAGCACACAGGAGCACCAGTAACTTTGTCTTCAGCTGCATTAGTTTTGGTTTAATTTTAAATTGGTGATTGACGTGCCGAAAACTCAGATAACATTAAACTGTGGCTGATGGGATTTATTTATGGCTCTCCTCACTGTTCTAAAGCCCTGCTAATTCACAGAAAATAGGAGCTGAAGGCACTAAAACTAATTTCCCAATTAAAAATCAATTTCACAAGCGGAGATGAATATAGACACTTTACAGGAATACATCAACAGTTCCATCATCTGGGGTTAAAAAGTTCCTTAATTCAATCTTAAAACAAATATTTCAGTGAAAGATGCAAATATACAAACACTTCTTGAACAAAGAAAAGAAATAAACTAATGACATTAATGATTGGGAGAGTTGCTTGTATTGCAGTGCTTGTTATAAACGGTGGATCTGCACTTCATTATTTTGTAAGAAGTTGATTTACCTTCATTTAATCTTTTTTTAAACATTCCTTTAATCAAATACCAGAACCATCCCCCTCGAAACCACGTTCCTCACCTCTGGTCACATGGAAAGCCTTTTGGGCTGGACTGTCATTCGTTTAGGGCGGAGCTATCATTTCTTTAGGGCAGGACTATCAGTCATTTAGAGTATGGTTTTCAGTCTCTTAAGGTGGAGCTATCAGTCATTTAGGGTGGAGCTATAAGTCATAGAGCGAGACTCGCAGTCCTTTAGGGCGGGGCTGTCAGTTATTTAGGGCGGGGCTATCTGTTCTTTAGGGTGGAGCTATTAGTCATTTAGGGCAAGACTCTAAGCCCTTTAGAGCAGGGCTATCAGTCAATTAGGGCAGGGCTATAAGTTATTTAGGGCAGGGCTATCAGTATTTAAGGGCGGGGCTTTCAGATATTTAGGGCAGGACTATCCATTATTTAGGGCGGGGCTATATGTCCTTTAGGGTGGAGCTATTAGTCATTTAGGGCAAGGCTATTAGTTATTAAGGGCAGGGCTTTCAGATATTTAGGGCAGGGCTATCCGTTATTTAGGGCGGGGCTATCTGACCTTTAGGGTGGAGCTATTAGTCATTTACGGCAATATTCTCAGTTCTTTAGAGCAGGGCTCTCAGTCAATTAGGGCAATGCTATTAGGTATTTAGGGCAGGGCTATACGTTATTTAGGGCGGCACTATCTGTCCTTCAGGGTTGAGCTATTTGTCATTTAGGGCAAGACTATCAGTACTTTTAGGGCGGGGCTGTCAGTTATTTAGGGCGGGGCTATCTGTCCTTTTGGGTGGAGCTATTAGTCATTTAGGACAATATTCTCAGTTTTTTAGGGCAGGGCTATTAGGTATTTAGGGCAGGGCTATAAGTTATTTAGGGCGGGGCTATCTGTCATTTAAGGCAGGGCTATCAGTTTTTAGGGTGTGGCTCTTTATATCATCAGTTAATACCAGGCGGCAGCGTCCCGCTCTCCTTCGTGAAGATAATACTGAAGTAACTGAAACTGCAATTCATTAAACCTCCACTAGTCCTGGCTCTAAAATAGAGCAGACTTCTATAGAGCGCACTGTTGTAATGGCCAACTTTATAGCAGGAAAAAAAGGTGTTTACAGCCTGGTACAAAAGACGATTTTGGTTTATATAGCTAAAATTACCCTTCATGACAACTGTGAGAGGGTGAATTATTTTTATAACTCATCCGTTTTCTTTATATTGGGTTTTATTAGGTTTGCATAATTAAGGGCGTGGCCACTTGAGTGACAGCTAGGTCTCGCTGGTCGCCGTCACTTCACCTCCGCTGATTCCGGCTGATTAGCTGCTGAACTCGGCATATTCATTCGATCTTTGTGTTGTTTTATGTGGCTTTACACAGTCAGTCGCCTTTTGGGATTATTTCCTACAATTATCAGATGATACGGGATGCTGAGTGCACTTAATTGTGCTCACAAACCCTTCACGTGCCCTCCATTTCAGTACAGTGTTCTGCTAAAGTGCATCAATAGTCCTACATTCACTAACACACACTATATCTGAAGTGTTTGGAAGTAATTTGTGTTTCCACTTTGTTTCCACAGAAGTATAAGGAGTTTGAGCGGTCGGTGAGGGTGGAGGAGATCGATGGCATCAAACTGGTGAAGAAACTCGCTGCCAAAATGGAGCAGAGGTTTCACAAGAAAGCTGAAGCCATAAAGGTGAGAGGATCGCCTAGACCACCTGCATACCATGTGTGCACAGCAGAAGAAATGCGTCATCTTAATTCAATTGCCTTATTTAAATAATCTACTCTGTTTTTTCAGTATATTTAATTCACTTATTGTATATTACTAAACACTTTATATTTAATGTCATTATATTTAATTAAAAGATACTTTCTTGTAGGAGGAAATAGATTTGTGTGTATGTGTGCGCGCCTGTGTGTGTGTGTGTGTGTGTGTGTGTGTGTGTGTGTGTGTGTGTGTGTGTGTGTGTGTGTGTGTGTGAACGGAAAGCATTAAATGACTGATGACAAGCAGGATCCATTATAAAGGCCATTCATGTCTGCCCTCCAGCGTTTGGTGGAAGCAGCAGAAGAAGCACACCTGAACCACGAGGAGGATCCTGACCTACAGGTGAGACACAACAGCAGTTACCATAGAAACAGCATCATTTCGCCACGGCAACAGCCCCTGATGAGTGACATTCTGCTGTATTAAACTCTGTGTGCAGATTGTAATCTGGCTTTGTTGTTGATTCTGGCTTGTTGATTCTCTATGTTGTCACACAAGGAAGCAGTGTGTTCGAGCTTTTCCTTCAACACTATTCTACAGTTGTGCCTCACATTAACTCAAATGTTGTCAATTAGCCAATCAGAAACGTCCAAAACCCTGACATCATCATCTGAGCTTTTCCAGAGGCAGAATAATCTGATTGTGTGTAAAGTTGACTTCCAAAACATTTCTCAAACAATCTCTCTCTCATACTGTGGAACAAACTTTAGTGAAGAAGAATGGCTTTTGGTCTGTTCTGGTATATTTTTCAAAGGAGCCACAATATCAAACCATGAGCAAAATAATTTTATTGTTTTACAGAACTTATTTAACGCCAGTTTGTCTAAATAAGATATTCCCTAATGTTTCTCAGTGTTGTTTTAAGTGCAGATCCAGTGTTGGTACTGTTTTGCATGTATTCTGGCACAGCGACATGATTAAGAAGTTCTGGACAGACATCTACAAATGATTATAGGTAAACCTTTTGCCCTTTCTCCAGCTATTTAACTTCTGAAATGTAAAACTGCTCTAAAACTTAGTCACGTACTATAACCTGTGTTACACTTTTGGAGATATCTTGTAAGAGAACGTATTCATGTGTTGTGGTCCTCTGTCAATATGTGGATAAGTCAGATTGCCATTTTCTTACCCTTGTAAAAAAACTGACTTATGACTTGCGTCCGGAATCTGATGATTTCTGGCATATCTGGAATCCTCTAATGGAGTTTTTGGAGATTGTGTCTTCAAAGACTCTTTAATTATCATATTTATTTTGTGTTTTTTGTTAATTCTGCCCTTTACAAATGACTTGAAATACTAGCCGATGCACAATTGTATATTAGATGGCTATATTATTGTATATGATGACATTGGACACCTATACCATGGTTCTGTCATTGTAAATTTTTAAATAATTAAATAATAATAATAAAAATTTTATATATATGTGTATATATACAGTTGAAGTCAGAATTATTAGCCCCCTTTGAATTTTTTTCTTTTTTAAATATTTCCCAAATGATGAAATGATGTTGAACAGATTCAGGAAATTTTCACAGTATTATATGATATATATATATATATATATATATATATATATACATACATACATACATAAAATATTATATGATATGATATTATTTGTTCTTCTGGAGAAAGTTTTATTTGTTTTATTTCGGCTAGAATAAAAGCAGTTTTAAATTTTTTAAACACCATTTTAAGGTCAATATTATTAGCCCCTTTAGCTATTTTTTTTATTTGATAGTCTACAGAACAAACCATCATAATACAATAACTTGCCTAATTACCCTAACCTGCCTAGTTACCCTAATTACCCTAGTGAAGCCTTTACATGTCACTTTAAGCTGTATAGAAGTGTCTTAAAGAATATCTAGTAATATCTAATATTATGTGCTAAAATAATAAAATAAATCAGTTATTAGAAATGAGTTATTAAAATGTTTAGAAATTTGTTGGAGAAATCTGCTCTCCGTTACACAGAAATTGGGGAAAAAAATAAACAGGGGGCGAATAATCCGGACTTCAACTGAATATCTCATTAATCTGCGATTAAGCATAACAGAAACACATGTGATCATCCTAACTTACCTAAAAGAGAAAACGTTTAGTCACATTAACATCTGACTTTTATTAAATGGTGATGTGCCTCAACTTTACATCTTCAAAATGTGGATTTTGTCACTGTTTTGTACCACACTAGCTCAGTGGTTCCCAACCTGGGGTCCGCGCCCCCCTGAGGGGGGCGCCAGAGTTCACATGGGGGGGCGCGGGAGAGGATAAGTATTGAGGTAGAAAAAGGCATAAAAGTGCTCCACTATTATAAAGGGCTTTGCAATTAATCGAAAATCCGATTTAGATTTCGGTTTCAAACGATTATAAAAAAGCATTAATCGAGATAAATGATTATTGCATCATATTTTGCCACGTTCCAGTTGTACACGTGTTGCTCTTAAAAGCGCGAAAGAGCTTATGTGTGTGTGCAGCACGATCACGCAGTCAGAAGCATGCGGCCGGTCAGAATTCACTCTCATTCACACACTGAGACGAGCAGAGGAGCGCAGACATCTAAAGTCATCTTAACGTGAACGCTTTAATGGTCAAATAGGTGTCAAAACGCGGTGTTTAGTGATTATTTACATTAACCCTCATTTGTGTAATAAACAAACGAGTTGAGGATCAAAAGACGTGAAAGAGAAACCATTAAAGAGACAGCGCGCTATGATCCTTCTGCCGCCTGTTTTTATCATTATTAAACAAACATAACAAGAAAACCCTCGCTGCTCTTGACTGAAGGACTGCTGTAGCTAAAGTGTTTTTCTTACAGTGAAGATGCTTAAAGCACAGTTTGTTTCATATTTTTATTTTATTCTATTGTATTTATTTCTCTTTCCTTTGCAGGGTGGAAAATAACTGTATGTATACAGTTGAAGTCAGAATTATTAGCCCTCTTGAATATTAGCAAACCTTTTCCTGCCCAATTTCTGTTTCATGGAAAGAATATTTTATTAACTTATTTCTGAACATAATAGTTTTGATATCTCATTTCTAATTACTGATTTCTTTTTGTCTTTGCTATAATGACAGCACATAATATTTTACTAGATATTTTTCAAAATACAAGCATTCAGATTAAAGTGCAGTTCAAAGGCTTAATTAGAGTAATAAGGCAAGTCATTATAACGGTAGTTTATTCTGCAGACAATTAAAAATATATATTGCTTAAGGGGGCTAATAATATTGACCTTAAATTGATTTCAAAATATTTATATTCAAGCTAAAATAAAACAAATAGAAGAAAAAATATTATAGGAAATACTGTTAAATTTCCTTGCTCTGTTAAAAATAATTTGGGAAATATTTATAAAAAAAAAAAAAAATCTCAGGAGCGCTAATAATTTTGACTTTAACTGGCAATGGTTTTGAATAATCGTGATTACAATTATGACCAAAATAATCGTGATTATGATTTTTCCCAAAATCGAGCAGCCCTACCATTATATATGTATTTTTAAGTACCAAAAAAAAAAAAAATCTAAACACATACCTAAAATTCCAACATAATAGTGAAAATAATTAAAATAAATAACTTTAAATAATTATTTAAATTTTACTCACTCGCGCAATCTGCTTGTCAACGTGTCGTAAAGGCAAAATCAAAACAAAAATGGCAGACAAACGTAAATGCAGTGATTCTTCAGAGGCGAAGAAAAAGATTAGACAGTATGACAAAGCCTACCTAGATTTTGGTTTTATTGAAGGCCAAGACAAGTTAAAACTGATTAATTAATATTTTCTATACATACTACTATATATTAATATTACACAAACACACACACACACACACACACACACACACACACACATATATATATATATATATATAGTACACAGTATTTATATGGTGGGGGGGCTCCAATGTTTGTATATGTTCATGGGGGGGGCTTCAAAGAAAAAGGTTGGGAACCACTGCACTAGCTCATGGATAACCTTGAAGACTTGCATACTGATACAAACATGTAAAACACGTTATTTTAATTTCACTGGGCCTTTCCGGATGAGTTAGGAATCAACATGTACCTTTTGAAAATGTACCGGCCCAATGACAGGCTTTCTACCTTTATTCATGAGATTCATTCATTCATTCATTTTCTTTTTCGGTTTTGTCCCTTTATAAATCCGGGGTCGCCACAGTGGAATGAACCATCAACTTATGCAGCATATGTTTTACACAGCGGATGCCCTTCCAGCCGCAACCCATCTCTAGGAATCATCCATACACACTCATTCACACTCATACACTACGGACAATTTAGCCTACCCAATTCCCCTGTACTGCATGTGTTTGGACTGTGGGGGAAACCGGAGCACCCAGAGGAAACCCACACGAACGCAGGGAGAACATGCAAACTCCACACAGAAATGCCAACTGACCCAGCCAAGGCTCGAACCAGCGACCTTCTTGCTGTGAGGTGACAGCACTACCTGCTGCGCCACCATGTCGCTTATTTCTGAGAGTGCATATAAAATAGAAGAATCATTTCTCTAGGAGATGCAAAATAAACCCACAATTCGTCACTTGAATGAAGCATTTGCACTTTAATTGTTTGTTACTTGACTGTGTGTGAATGCGCTACTAGTGGATCCATTATTGAGTCTCTCTCATGTAAAGGCTGAAGGTTAATCCACCATGAACAGCTGTTAATTTTTCTCAGTGAAAGCCTCAGGTGGAGCCAGACCTCACATGTGCAACACTGCTCATTTCACACAGATAAACACTCCGAGTTTCAGCAAATCAGTACTGTAGCTCACACAGCCAGTGCTTTAAATGTCAGACGAAATTAAAATAAAGCTTTTTAAATGTTAGAATCAATTAAGTATAATCTAGTGTGCTAAAAAACAATGACAAAACTCATATTTAGAAGATATAAACCTGATATAAACACCAGTCTGTCACACCTAAATGTTTTGCCGTCACCTCATACTTCAGTTTCTCATCTAATCAAACCAATCAAATGCTGTCTAGTGTCTAACTTGCCCCGCCCCCTTTGTCTTATTGGCTGTTTATTTGATGCGCCTGAGTTTAATGAGAACTCTGAGAAATAAGAGCTCTAAATCAGAGCTCTGGCAGAGCTGTGGGAACTAAACGCTATTGGCGTTTTTTAAGGGGAGGGGCCACTATATGCCACGCCCTCTCTTCATATTTCAGTTGCGATTACGTCAAACATACAATAAAACATTTATAGCATTAATAACTATGCAATTATAACTGTGTATTTTTAATAACAATGCATATAACACTGTATTAACAACACTGTATTTATTTAAACACACCTCATCATTAACACTGCATTTATTCAATAACAATGCATTAATAACACTGCAATAAAAGCAGTTAATTTATTTAATAACACTGAAATACTAACACTGCAACAATAACAGTGCATTTATTTAATAACTTTGTCTTAACAGTGCATTTATTTATTAACACTGCCTTAATAACACTGCATTTATTTAATAACACTGCATTTATTTATTAAACACTGCATTTATTTAATAACACTGCATTAATAACACTGCATTTATTTATTAACACAGCATTAATAACACTGCATTTATTTATTAACACTGCATTTATTTATAAACACTGCATTTATTTATTAACACTGCATTTATTTATAAACACTGCATTTATTTAATAACACTGCATTTATTTATAAACACTGCATTTATTTAATAACACTGCATTTATTTAATAACACTGCATTAATAACACTGCATTTATTTATTAACACAGCATTAATAACACTGCATTTATTTATTAACACTGCATTTATTTATTAACACTGCATTTATTTATAAACACTGCATTTATTTAATAACACTGCATTTATTTATTAACACTGCCTTAATAACACTGCATTTATTTATTAACACTGCATTAGTAACACTGCATTTATTTAATAACACTGCATTTATTTATAAACACTGCATTTATTTATTAACACTGCCTTAATAACACTGCATTTATTTATTAACACTGCCTTAATAACACTGCATTTATTTAATAACACTGCATTAATAACACTGCATTTATTTAATAACACTGCATTTATTTATTAATACTGCCTTAATAACACTGCATTTATTTAATAACACTGCATTAATAACACTGCATTTATTTATTAACACTGCATTAATAACACTGCATTTATTTATTAACACTGCCTTAATAACACTGCATTTATTTAATAACAATGCATTAATAACACTGCATTTATTTATTAACACTGCCTTAATAACACTGCATTTATTTATTAACACTGCCTTAATAACACTGCATTTATTTAATAACACTGCATTTATTTATTAACACTGCCTTAATAACACTGCATTTATTTATTAACACTGCCTTAATAACACTGCATTTATTTAATAACACTGCATTAATAACACTGCATTTATTTAATAACACTGCATTAATAACACTGCATTTATTTATTAACACTGCCTTAATAACACTGCATTTATTTATTAACACTGCATTAATAACACTGCATTTATTAAATAACACTGCATTAATAACACTGCATTTATTTATTAACACTGCATTAATAACACTGCATTTATTAAATAACACTGCATTAATAACACTGCATTTATTTAATAACACTGCATTAATAAGACTGCATTTATTTATTTAACAACACTGCATTTATTTAATAACACTGTATTTATTAATAACACTGCAGTAATAACACTGTATTTATTTAATAACACTGCAATTAATTAACAAGAATGTGTTACACTTAAGTGTTACCAAATACTTTACCATGCTCTATATTTTTTACCTACTCAATGCTTCATTTTTGTCATAAAAGTTGGCCATTAAAAAGCATTACTGTACATGTGAAACCAGAACATTTGAAGCTTCTTTGTCAGTAATCAGCCTCAAGTCTGTTCAGGTATGAAGAGACCAGCTTTGCACATCCGGATTTGAGGATTTTCTGCTGCTCTCCTCCAGATCCTCTCAAGCTCTGTCAGGTTTGGGGACTCAGTGGACGAACATTATTATGAACATGTTTCTCCTGAGATGTTTGATCGGCTTCAGTGTCTGAGGGCATTCACAGATTCATTCCTGAGCTCCAGCTAGAGTCCTGGATGTTCAGACTTATTCTGTGTAGTGACATTTAAAGGCTTAATTAGGGTAAAGTTAGGGTAATTAGGCAAGTCATTGTATAACAGTGGTTTGTTCTGGAGACAATCCAACACTAATATTGCAGAAGGGGCGAATAATATTGACCTTAAAATGGCTTTAAAACTATTTAAAAACTGCTTTTATTCTAGCCCAAATAAAACAAATAAGACTTTTTCTAGAAGAACACAGAGGAAACACTGTGAAAATTTCTTGAATCTGTTCAACATCATTTGGGAAATAATTGACAAGGAAATTCACAGGAGGGCGAATAATTCTGACTTCAGCTGTATATATTTATTTTACGGCTTATATAGGAGCCCAGATTATGAAGCGTCCCTGCTCTGATTCGGCCTGTAGTGATGATATGAAGTCAAACATTAGAGGCAAGAAATAAATAAATGAAGACTGAAGGCTGCTGAGGGCTGGATGGTCCTCCGAGACGCTCTCCTGGTTTTGGCTGTTTGTTGAGTTTCTGGCTGGCAGCGGCGTCTTCTTATCTGCTCGTAGCAGAGAGCGCTTCCTCGGCTTCATAATCTGTTCCAGAGCGCTCGCTGTCTGATGCGCCGCTCCGCCAATCCTCATGGAAATAACCATGCAGGAAAATGACAGAGAGCAGAGAGCTGATTATACGCATGTGACTGCGCAGAGTCCAACGCATGGGCTCTATATGTTACCCAGCAACTCTTCAGTGAGGCTCAGCGTGACCTGCAGTTTCCTAACATATCTGTTAATGAACAGTGTAGCGAAATGAGCTCAGTTTATGAAAATTAATGATCATTAATAACAAGTTATTTTTAATTACCTATATTCAGAATGGCGACGCGGTGGGTGATTGGGTAACTGTCGCCTCACAGCAAGAAGGTCGCTGGTTTGAGCCTTGGCTGGGTCGGTTGGCCTTTCTGTGTGGAGTCTGCATTCATTCAGTAAATGAATGAATGAATAAAAATAATGAAATGAATGAATGAAAATGAATAAATGAAAATGAATGAATGAATAAATATAATGAAATTAATGTAAATGAATGAATGATTAAAATGAATAAATGAATAAAAATGAATAAATAAATATAAATAAATGAATATAAATGAATGGATGAAAATGAATGAATGAAGGAGTGAAAATGAATGAATGAATATGAATAAATGAAAATCAATGAATGAAAATCAATGAATGAAAATCAATGAATGAAAATCAATGAACGAACAAAAAGGAATGAATGTATAAAATGAATAAATGAAAATGAATTAATTAATTAAAATGATTGAATGAAAATTATTGAACGAATAAAAAAGGAATGAATGTCTAAAATACATGAATGAATGAATAAACATAATGAAATGAATGAATGAATGAATGAATGATTGAAAATGAATGAATGAAAATGAATGACTGACTGAATGAATAAATGAATGAATGAATAAAAATAATGGAATGAATGAATGAATGAATGAATGAAAATAATAATATGAATGAATAAATGAATTAAAATATTGAAATTAATGAAAATGAATGAATAAATATAATGAATTGAATGAAAATGAATCACTAAATGAATAAATGAATGAATGAATAAAAATAATTAAATGAATGAATGATTGAATGAAAATGAATGAATGAATGAATGCATGAATGAAAAAAAATAATATGAATTAAAATGAATGAATGAATGAATAAAAATAATGAAATTAATGATTGAAAATGAATGAATGAATAAAAGTAATTGAATGAATGAATGAATGAATGAATGAAAAAATATGAATGAAAATGAATGAATGAATAAAAATAATGAAATGAATGAATGAAAATGAATGAAAATGAATGAATGAATAAATATAATGAAATTAATGTAAATGAATGAATGAAAATTAATGACTGAATGAATAAATGAATGAATGAATAAAATAATGAAATGAATGAATGAATGAATAAAAATAATGAAATGAATGAATGGATGAATAAAATTGAATAAATGTATGAATGAATGAATGAATGAATGACTGAATGAATGAACAAATTACTGATCATTTTGGATGTTTATGTACTGTTTATGTTAGTAATTCATCATGAGTGTGAGCATCACAGAAAGTGCTACTGTAAAATCTTAATAGCTTTTTAAGGGTCACTTTTACTATAGGAGTAATAAACGTGTAGAGAGATGTTCATGAATAGTCTTCCTCAGTCTTCACCTGCCAGCAGAAGTAATGCAGATTAAACACAGCAGAGGAAACTCAGCACATAAGCTGCACATCATCTCTGCTGCCGGATGACATTCACTACGCCCATGGAAATCTCCTTTCTGTAATTGTGCAGGATGGAGGAACAGAATTAAGCCTGGCCCTGCCAGGAGCAGAGAAAATCCCCAGCAGGAGGAACGCTTGACTCACAAACTTCTCCAGCATAAATATTGATGGACGAGGGGGAGAATATTTAATTATTTATCTAACATTTTTAGAGTTCTTGCTGCCCTAAAATCTTTTGTTAAATCAAATTAACTTAGCAGGTGAGTCAGTGGCTCAGTGGTTAGCCCTGTGGCCTCACAGCAGCAGGAAGGTTCAAGTCCTGGCTGGGTCAGTTGGTGTGTCTGTGTGGAGATTGCAAGTTCTCTCCATGTTGGCGTGGGTTTACTCCAGGTGCTGCGGTTTCCCCAAAGTCCACACTATAGGGCTATAGGGGAAATGGTTACAATATGTAATATTTATTAAACAAAAAAATAAACATGCATTCCCCCTACCAACCACCCACCAGTGCCATCCAACAATAAACGGAGGTACTAAAGGCATAGTACACATATTAATTAAATTAAATTAAGGAATAAAAATGAATGAATGAATGAATGAATGAATGAATGAATGAATGAATGAAAATAAATGAATAAATACAAATGAATGAATAAGAATGAATGAATGAATGAATGAAAATAAATGAATAAATACAAATGAATGAATAAGAATGAATGAATGAATTAATTAATTAATTAATTAATTAATGAAAATGAATGAATAACAATGAATGAAAATGACTGAATGAATGAATGAAAATGAATTAATGAAAATGAATGAATGAATGTATGAGTGACAATGAATGAAAATGACTGAATGAATGAATGAAAATGAATGAATGAATGTATGAGTGACAATGAATGAATGAATGAATGAATGAATGAATGAATGAATGAATGAATGAATGAATGCATTGTAAATGCAGAGACACAAAACTAAATTTTAAATTGACATGATCAAACAATTTATTGTGCTGGAAAGCTGTTTATATATGCTCAACGAGAAACCAAACAAGGCACAGGTGAACATCATAATACCCAAGATCACAGATGAACAGGAGGCAAATCACGTACTGACATGTGGCCTAGTATTGCAGAAACGAAAAAGCGAGAATACAGCTGAAGGTCTGAAGTGTGTCAGCAGAGAATCTGGTGTCCACGTGCCATCAAACATCACGCAGATTAAACACAGCAGAGGAAATTCAGCACGTAAGCGGCTCTTTGCCTCACATCTCTGCTGCTGTGTGACATTTACGACACCCGTGAAATCTCATTGCTGTAATTGTGCAGGATGGAGGATGTGTTTGACGCATGATGAATTCATCTTTTAAATTTCTTAAAGCACCTATAAATGCCTTACAGGGATAGTTTTGTCGAATGTGCTCTGCTGAAACTGTACCGCTGAATTTCATTTGGTGGAAACCGAGATTTGCAGAATCTAATAGTCAACTTTCAGTTCTAGATGGACATAATGTTAAATTAAATTGCAGTCATTTATAATCACGTGTCTTGTAGTTTATTAATTTTCGATCAGCTTAGTCCCTCATTTATCAGGGCTCACCACAGCACAATGAACCACAAACTATTCCTGCATATGTTTTACACTGCGGATGTCCTTTCAGCTGTAACCCAGTACTGGGAAACACCCATACGCACTCATTCACACACACACTCATACACTATGGCCAGTTTAGTTGATCAATTCTTCTATAGCGCATTTGTTTGGACTGAAACTGGAGCACCCGGAGGAAACCCACGCCAACACGGGGAGAACATGCAAACTCCACACAGAAACACCAACTGACCCAGCTGAGACTCAAACCAGTGACCTTATTGCTGTTAGGCCACAGTGCTATCCACCGAGCCAAGGTGCCGCCTGTGTCTTGTAATCTTAAATCAAAATAACTTCCTCTTGGTCATCGTCAGCATCTCTTCTATGATTGGTGTTTAATGATGTGAAGGGCGGGATTAACCTGTCAATCACATGAGATCCACCAATAGCAAACTACGACCATCTTATCAATTCCCAATAGAAAAAGGCTAGCCCCGCCCACACTTAAGCATTGTTTATGTATATATGTTAAGTACACTTAATGTAGTAAGTATACTAAAATATACAGTACACTTAAAAAAAAAACACTGGGTTGTTTTAGAACAATGTTAGGTCAAATATAGACATTCATTCATTCATTCATTCATTCATTCATTTGCCCCTTTATTCATCAGGGGTCGCCACAGCGGAATGAACCACCAACTATTACTGCATATGTTTTACACAGTGAATGCCCTTCCAGCTGCAACCCAGTACTGGGAAACACCCACACACACTTATTCACACACACTACGTCCAGTTTAGTTCATACTTAAGTGCAATCTTAAGTCTGACCCTGAGTACATAAAAAGTAGACTCATTTAGTTGACTCGAGTAGACTCGTTTTATTTATTGTTTTTGTTAAGGAAAAGGATAGTGATAGCACAGTAGAATAAGCGTCTTTTTTTGTAAGGGATGCTTAGAGAACAGACAGCATTAGAAAGATTTCCTCTCATCGGATATTTAAACACAAAACAGTTCAGGGTTATGGTGACTTCTGGACATCAGGGCCACATAAATGTCTATTGTCAGAGTTTTCACCTGTTTAAAGTGAGGATTCTGCTGAATGGCTTGTCTCAGACTGCTGACTCATTTTCCTGAGGCTGTCAGCATATTCTTCTCTGCGGCACAGTCACTTTACAAACATCACACACTTTATTCCCACCCAGACTCATTGAAGAAATGTGCCTTAGCCTATATTTTATCAAAACATAAAACATGTTGCTCCGGGTTCATTTTGTTGTATGTTTCTGATGACAAATCCACTAGAGGGCACTGTCTACTATTTGTGAATCCGAAATACATTGCTTGGGATATGTTTTGATGTACGTTTCAGATGACAAATCCACCAGAGGGCGCTGTCAATATTTTTTGCAAATCTGAAATACGTTACTTAGGGTACGTTTCATTGTATGTTTCTGATGACAAATTCACTAGAGGGCGCTATCTAAATATCTAAATTTTTAGCAAATCTGAAATATGTTACTTTGTGTGTGTTTCGTTGTACTTCACAAATGACAAATCCACTAGAGGGCACTGTTTGCATTTTTTAAAATCTGTAATACGTTACTTTGGGTGCATTTTATTGTACGTTTCATATGACAAATCCAGTAGAGGGCGCTGTTGACATTTTTATGCATCTGAAATATGTCACTTAGGGTACGTTTCATTGTATGTTTCAGATGACATCAACTAGAGGGAGCCGTCTACATTTTAAGCGATCTGAAATACGTTACTGTGGGTATGTTTTGTTGTACGTTTCAGATGACAAATAGACTAGAGGGCGCTGTTTGCTATTTTGTGTATCTGAAATACGTTACTTGGGATACGTTTCATTGTAAGTTTCAGATGACAAATCCACTAGAAGATGCTGTCTACCTTTTTGCGAAGCTGAAATGTGTTACTTAATGTACATTTCGTTTTATGTTTCAGATGACAGGTCCACTAGAGGGAGCTGTTTACATTTTTAGCGAGTCTGATATACTTAACTTAGTATACAATTTGTTTTACCTTTCAGATGACAAATCTGTTGACAAATACTGTTTAAGCCAATATGAAATACGTTACTAAGGATAAGTTTTGTTGTACTTATGACAAATCCATTCGACGGCGCGGTCTACTTTTATTTAAATCTGAAATGTGTTACTTTGGGTACGTTTTGCTTTACGTTTCAGGTGACAAATCCACTAGAGGGCGCCGTCTACGTTTTTAGCAAATCTAAAATACGTTAATTCGGAAATGTTTTGTTGTACGTTTCAGATCACAAATCCACTAGAGTGCGCTGTCTATTTTTTTAGCGAATCTGAAATATGTTACTTTGGGTACATTTTGTTGTATGTTTCAGATGACAAAAGCACTAGAGGGCGCCATCTACGTTTTTAGCAAATCTAAAAGACCTTAATTCGGAAACGTTTTGTTGTACATTTCAGGTCACAAATCCACTAGAGTGCGCTGTCTACTTTTTTAGCGAATCTAAAATATGTTATTTTGGGTACGTTTTGTTGTACGTTTCAGATGACAAAAACACTAGAGGGCGCCATCTACGTTTTTAGCAAATCTAAAAGACCTTAATTCGGAAACGTTTTGTTGTACGTTTCAGGTCACAAATCCACTAGAGTGCGCTGTCTACTTTTTTAGCGAATCTAAAATATGTTATTTTGGGTACGTTTTGTTGTACGTTTCAGATGACAAAAACACTAGAGGGCGCCATCTACGTTTTTAGCAAATCTAAAAGACCTTAATTCGGAAACGTTTTGTTGTACGTTTCAGGTCACTAATCCACTTGAGTGCGCTTTGTACATTTTTGCAAATTTAGCAAACACATTAACTAAAGGATCATTATTTAAAAAAAAAAAAACTACCCAATATTTCTATCCATGTATCTAAATATGAAGACAGTTGTTTACGTTCAAAAATTGTTCATGCTTTCACATACTTTAGCATCTGTGCATCATAATATGCACAAAAGTTTATTGTTAGCTTGAGTAGTGATGATAGAGCAGTGCTGAAAGAGAGTACAGTGAGCAGATGACAGCACCGCTGTAAATATAATACTCCTGAATGATTTATTAATAGCTCCTCCAGTACACTGCAGTGCTAAAAATATGAACAGGGACAGTGGAGAAGGGCAAAAGGGTTGTGTGTGTGTGTGTGTGTGTGTGCGCCAGACCAACTGTACCTATGTGTTTATGAATGTGTAAACGCAGGTGAATCAGCAGTATTTATCATGCATTTAACTGTTATTGTCAGTGCATGTGTGTGTGTGTGTGTGTGTGTGTGTGTTTGGGGTAGTTTTGAAAGTCTTTTCTCAGTAAAGCACTGCACGTGTCCTCTGGTGTTCAGATAGCGCTGGCGTTTCTCAAATTTCGCTGCTCTTCTGTCTGTGTAACCCGAGAGAGCACATTCTGTCCCCTTATTCCCCAAATGTTTGTCATTTCTCCTCCAGCCCTTATCTGTAATGCTGGAGAGCGTTCTGGGAGGATTTCAGGAGAGTTGTTTTCATGTCTACTGTACCTTTACCAGAATTTACCATGGTCTTACTATCACACAGTGACCATGTATTAACAATGGTTACTACAGTAAAACCATGGTAAATCTTCGTGAGGATAGCTCACAGTGTTTCATATCTCTACTACTTTGATGTTAAAATCACATTGATACTGTACTGTACTGGCGGAATGGTCACTTAAAGCAAGAAGCTCGCTGGTTCGAGTCCCGGCTGGGTCAGTTGGTGTTTCCGTGTGGAGTTTGCATGTTCTCTGGTGTTGGTGTGGGTTTCCTCCGGGTGCTCCGGTTTCCCCCACAGTCCAAACACATGCGCTATAGGGGAACTGAATAAGCTAGGTGCCCTTTCATGAAAACAATTAACCCAACATTTGGTTGACACAATGCAGCATTTTTACTCTTACCCTGCGTTTCTCTCTTTCTTTTTTGCTGACAGTACGAGTATTTTAATGCAGTGTTGATCAATGAGTTGGACGAGGAGGGCCGCAGCGTGGAGCTGGGTGGAGAATTCATCCTTCAGCCGAACGAACATTTCAATAATCTGTCAGTAAACCTCAGCCTCAGTGTCGTCCAGGTGCCAACTAACATGTACAACAAAGGTATGATCCGCACTGCAGACACCTTACTATACTACATTAAGAGGATGCTCAGCCAAAAGGGTCTCAGACATGCAACTAGCTATTATAGTCATTTACAGTAAATAATGTAGTGTTTTAAACCACACTATAGTAAAGTACTTAAAGGTAAAGTACGTAATCAATCTTCTATTATACTTCTGCAGTTGCTATGGTAACACAACGACTATAGTACTTAATCTGTTGTGGTGATTCTTCAGTTGCTATGGTAACACAACGACTATAGTATTTAATCTGTTGTGGTGATTCTACAGTTGCTATGGTAACAACAACTATAGTAATTGATCTGTTGTGGTGATTCTGCAGTTGCTATGGTAACAACAACTATAGTAATTGATCTGTTGCAGGGATTCTACAGTTGCTATGGTAACTCATCAACTATGGTAATTGATCTGTTGTGGTGATTCTACAGTTGCTATGGTAACACAACGACTATAGTAATTGATCTGTTGTGGTGATTCTACAGTTGCTTCGGTAACAATGACTATAGTAATTGATCTGTTGTGGTGATACTACAGTTGCTATGGTAACAAAACGTCTAAAATAATTAATTTGTTGTGGTGATTCTACAGTTGGTATGGTAACACAACGACTATAGTAATTGATCTGTTGTGGTGATTCTACAGTTACTATGGTAACACAACGTCTAAAATAATTAATTTGTTGTGGTGATTCTACAGTTGGTATGGTAACACAACGACTATAGTAATTGATCTGTTGTGGTGATTCTACAGTTGCTATGGTAACACAACGTCTAAAATAATTAATTTGTTGTGGTGATTCTACAGTTGCTATGGTAACACAACGACTATAGTAATTGATCTGTTGTGGTGATTCTACAGTTGCTATGGTAACACAACAACTATAGTAATTGATCTGTTGTGGTAATTCTACAGTTGCTATGGTAACACAACGACTATAGTAATTGATCTGTTGTGGTGATACTACAGTTGCTACGGTAACAATGACTATAGTAATTGATCTGTTGTGGTGATACTACAGTTGCTATGGTAACAAAACATCTAAAATAATTAATTTGTTGTGGTGATTCTACAGTTGCTATGGTAACACAACGACTATAGTAATTGATCTGTTGTGGTGATTCTACAGTTGCTACGTTAACACAACAACTATAGTAATTGATCTGTTGTGGTGATACTACAGTTGCTACGGTAACAATGACTATAGTAATTGATCTGTTGTGGTGATTCTACAGTTGCTACGGTAACAATGACTATAGTAATTGATCTGTTGTGGTGATACTACAGTTGCTATGGTAACAATGACTATAGTAATTGATCTGTTGTGGTGATACTACAGTTGCTACGGTAACAATGACTATAGTAATTGATCTGTTGTGGTGATACTACAGTTGCTATGGTAACACAACGTCTAAAATAATTAATTTGTTGTGGTGATTCTACAGTTGCTATGGTAACACAACGACTATAGTAATTAATCTGTTGTGGTGATTCTACAATTGCTATGGTAACACAACGTCTAAAATAATTGATCTATTGTGGTGATTTTACAGTTGCTATGGTAACACAAAATCACAGTAATATAAACAAATGACCCAATACTGAGTGTATAATAGCTGATAACTGAAAAGTAAAGATATTTAAAGTCTACAGTGCAAATCCAGCTTGACATCTTTCTGCTTGCAACGTCCCACGTAACAATTATTCTGGCATAATAAAACAACGGTAACTGCTTGAGCAAATATTCTCAAAAGAAAAACTACATTCTGTGTTAAAATGAAATCAGCAGAAGGAGAATACACAATCCAGCACACACGGGCTCTCCGGTGGATCCCAGAATGCACTGCTCCACTTAAGGATTATTTGCTTTATTTTGTGAATAAAGCAGTGCTTGGTCACTGAGCAAGAGTTTGCTAAGAGCGGCTCTTTCATATGCAAATCTGCACTCCAGGGTGAGACGGATGCTTAATTGTAGAAAAATGAAAGACTCTTATCAATGGAGCGCTCCACTAGCACACATGAATACTGTTGAGTGTTTGTATTTCTGTTTTTGTTCTGTTCCTGCAGCATTTCATCCCTCAATGAGAAAAATACTACAGTAATTTACGGCGTTGTTGATGAATAATATAGTAAAGTGTTGTTATGCTGCATATATTATAATATCAACAACTCTTTGTTGATGAATGCTCCAGCATACTGCAGTGTTAACTATAGTGAACTGATAAACTGTAATAAATGCTGTTGTATACTTTAGCTTTTACTACAGTAAACTGTGGTGTATTGTAGTATAATATACTCTATAGTTGTAGAAAAGGATTGGTTCATTTGTTTTGTATTACTGTAGTCATTGTGTTACCATAGTAACTGTAGAATCGCCACAACAGGTACCATTCTATAGTTGTTGTGTTACCATAGCAACTGTAGAGTTACCACAGTAGATCAATTACTATAGTTGTCGTGTTACCATAGCAACTATAGAATCACCACAACAGTTAAATTACTATTGTTGTGTTACCATAGCAACTGTAGAATCACCACAATAGATCAATTACTATCGCTAATGTGTTACCATAGCAACTGTTGAATTATCAAAGCAGATCAATTACTATAGTTGTTGTGTTACCATAGCAACTGTAGAATCACCACAACAGATGAATTAGTATAGTTGTTGTGTTACCATAGCAACTGTAGAATCGCCACAACAGATCAGTTACTATAGTTGTTGTGTTATCATAGCAACTGTAGAATCACCACAACAGATCAATTACTATCGTTAGTGTGTTAACATAGCAACTGTTGAATCATTACAGCAGATCAATTACTATAGTTGTTGTGTTACCATAGCAACTGTAGAATCACAACAACAGATCAATTACTATAGTTGTGTTACTATAGCAACTGTAGAATCACCACAACAGATCAGTTACTATAGTTGTTGTGTTACCATAGCAACTGTAGAATCACCAAAACAGATCAGTTACTATAGTCGTTGTGTTACCATAGCAACTGTAGAATCACCACACCAGATTAATAAATTAATTAATAACAATTTCTTTCATGTGTGGTTCAAAAACACTGTAGTTTACTTGATTGAATTTACTGAAGTGATTCTACATCGTGATATATATCGTTGTCAGAATATGACAGTATATGTAATATCGCCCAGCACTAGTAATCTATATGTATCTCTGGTCTGAAAAATACAGATTACACACAGATCAGCATGTAAGTCTGTAGTGATTTTGTCATGTACTCTATTAATTAACTTGTGTTTCAGACTCAGACATCGTGAACGGGGTTTACTGGTCAGAGGCTCTCAACACAGTGTTTGTGGACAACTTTAAAAGAGACCCTTCTCTCCTATGGCAGTATTTTGGCAGCGCTCAAGGTTTCTTCAGACAGTATCCAGGTGAGTTTATATAGTGTCAAGGCAATCACATTACTGATGCAGCATTTTTAGTGTTTGAATGATTATAAAAGGGAAAGACTGTGACTGTGCTTTATTAGAGATACAGTAAATCATCAACAAAGTATGAGACGGTCAGCGCTGCTTACTCAAAAACTTGGACATTGTGTATTGCTATGAAAATATATTTTAATATCTTACATTTCAGCTACTTTTTATTTTATTTTAGATTAACGTTTGACTTATTTGTTTGTTTTTTTCTTCTTGTTTAGACAATCAAAAAATTATAATTTCTTAACAGGGCCCATAATTTTTTGCTACAGTTGCTTTTACATTTAAACAAAAAATCCAGCCAAACTAAAAGAAATACAACTTTCTTTAAAATAATAATAATAATAATAATAATAATAATAATATTAATAATAATAGTAATAATAATAATAATAATAATAATAGCAATAATAATAATAATAAATATAATAATATTAATAAAAGCATTAATAATAATAATAATAGCTATAAAAATAGTGATAATAATAATAATAATAATAATAATAATGTTACTAATAATAGCAATAATAATAATAATAATAGCAATAATAATAATAATAATAATAGTAATAATGATAATAATAATAGCAATAATAAAAATAAAAAAAATAATAATAATAAATATAATAATATTAATAATAGCATTAATAATAATAATAATAGCTATAAAAATAGTGATAATAATAATAATAATGTTATTAATAATAGCAATAATAATAATAATAATAATAATAATAATAATAATAAAAATAGCAATAAAAATAGAAATAATAATAATAATAATAATAATAATAATAATCATCATATTATTATTATTATTATTAATAATAGCAATACTACTACTACTACTACTACTACTACTAATAGTAATAGCAATAATATTAATGATGATGATAATAATAATAATAATAAATATAATAATAATAATAATAGCAATATTAATAATAATAACAACACCATTAATAATAATAATAATAAATATATAATAATAATAATAATAATAATAATAATAATAATAATAATAATAATAATAATATTAAAATAAATGAATAAATGTTTCCGGGTTCAGTCCTGCTTCTCCTGACTGATTTTTTAAATGTCAGTTGTCATACTTTAATTTTTTTTCCATGTGAATATCCTTAAAAAGCCCCTTGAAACTGCTTGGAGAGAGGCTGGTGAGCTTTTAAATGCATTATTGCTAATAAAGCTGCCTACAATCCATTTATGCAATTGATCAATTTTAATTAGCCTGCATGGAAACACATTTATATTTAAAGCGCTGCAGGCTGCTGCACTGAGTGTTTCTGAGGAGGAATTGGTTGCATGATTTATCATTAAGCTGGCTAGAGTTTTGGCATCAGATATTTTAATTACATTAAAATTTCCCCTTTTTATTGAAAACACCTCAAGCAAAGTGAGTTTCTTTGAGTTTTCTTATCAGAGACTCGGTGGCGCAGTGGTTAGCTCTGTTCCCTCACAGCAAGACGGTCTCTGGTTTGAGTCTCGGCTGGGTCAGTTGACGTTTCTGTGTGGAGTTTGCATGTTCTCCCAGTGTTGGCGTGGGTTTCCTCCGGGTGCTCCGGTTTCCACCACAGTCCAAATACATGCACTATTGGGGAACTGATCAACTAAACTGGCCGTAGTGTTTGAGTGTGTGTGTGAATATGCTGGAATAGTTGGCGGTTCATTCCACAACCCCTGATAATCAGAGACCAAGCCGAAAGGAAATGAATGAATATAAATATATATGATATATAAAAAATACTATAATATGACTGAAATCATGATTAAACAAACTAAAATAAATGATAGTTAATAGTATTGTATATTTCCCGCATCAATAGTGCAGGTATCAGCCACAAAAGGCAGCAGTAGAGAGTTGTAGATTTAATATTTTTTGACCGCGTTAGCTGATTGGCTAACATCATATGACAGTTGGGTTTAGGGGTGGAGTCAGGTAAAGGGAATCAATTCATTGGATGACTTAAAAAACACCCACAAATCCAGAAACACCCACTTTTGCTCTGCAGAGACGTCATTTTTTATTAATGAAGCCTTCCACACACACACACACACACACACACACACACACACACACACACACACACACACACACACACACACACACACACACACACACACTATTCTGTATCTTGACAGGAATGAAGTGGACGCCTGATGAACACGGAGTTCTAGAGTTTGACTGTCGAAATCGGAAATGGTAAGACATTTTGTTTGCTTCTCAATCCTCTTCGCATCCAGCTGAGGAGAAATGCAGCTTTCTTCACTCATAAGAACGCTGCAGCCATTTTGTTGTGTTTTATTTATGTTTAAAAATGAGTTGCTTGTGTTTTATTTAGTTGTACCATATTAAAATTCCAGAGGAAAGTCCTTACCCCAGGTGGAGGAGTTCACGTATCTTGAGGTTTTGTTGTGGAGTGAGGGAAGGATGGAGGTGAGATTGACAGGTGGATCTGTGCAGCAGCAGCAGTAATGCGGCTGATGTATCGGTCCATTGTGGTAAAGAAGGATCAATCTACTTTCCTACGTTCACCTACGGTCATGAGGTTTGGGTCAAGACTGAAAGGACAAGATCTCGGATACAAGCAGCCGGAATGAGTTTCCTTCACAGGGTGGCAGGGTGCACCATTCTAGATAGGGTGAGCAGCTCTGACAACTGCGAGGAGCTCTGAGTCAGGGCCGGCGCATCAATAGAGGCAACCTAGGTGGCCGAATAGAGAGGGCGGCGTCCGCAACACCTTATTCACCAGCCGCGTCCTTATTCAACCCCCCTGCTCTTCACGTTGTTAACCGGTCACTTTCATTTTCACTTATGGATTGAGGGCGACGTGATCGTCCTTTGCCTAGAGCGGCAGTTCAGCTTGCTCCGGCCCTGCTCGGAGTAGAGCCGCTGCTCCTCCAAATCCAGAGAAGTCCGCTGAGGTGGCTCGGGCATCTGTTTCGGATGCCTCCTGTACGCCTAACTAGAGAGGTGTTCCAGGTGTGCTGGAGGAAGTGTCTGGGGAGAGGGAAGTCTGGGGTTCTCTCCAAAGACTGCTGCCCCCGCGACCCGGCCCCAGAAAAGCAGCCGAAAATAAATGAATGAATCAACAATAAAATTCCCATGTAAAATGAGTGTATAGAAACAGAAACGGTTATCTTGGCTTTCTTCACAACAGCTACCTCACACACTTTTGCTGCTTATTTTGTTTTTTTTGGGGGACAACTTAATAGTTTTATGTTCAATCCACTTAATTTTGTGTAAAATGATTGGGTAAACTTAACTGATTTGTGTTTTGACAACATGATGAGAATGTTTCACATCATACATTTCTTGTCTGGGTCTTGTCTCTGGTAACACTGCTGTGTTTTTCCAGGTATATCCAGGCCGCTACGTCTCCTAAAGATGTGGTGATATTGGTGGATGTGAGCGGCAGTATGAAGGGTTTACGGCTCACCATCGCTAGACAGACCGTCTCCTCTATACTGGACACACTCGGAGACGACGACTTCTTCAACGTTATTGCTGTGAGTTTACATCAACATCAGCATCTCGCAGCATTATCACTTTTCTCGATCTTATTTTGTGAGATGCACAGATGAAGGCAGAATTATTAACCCCCTTATATGTTTTTCCCAATTTCTGTTTGACGGAGAGCAGATTTCTAAACATTACAGTTTTAATAACTCATCTCTAATCACTGATTTATTTTCTCTTTGTCATGATGACAGTAAATAATATTAGATTTGATATTCTTCAAGACACTAGTGTTCAGCTTAAAGTGACATGTAAAGGCTTCACTAGGGTAATTAGGGTAAAGTTAGGGTAATTAGGCAAGTCTTTGTATAACAGTGGTTTATTCTGGAGACAATCCAACACTAATATTGCTGAAGGGGCGAATAATATTGAGCTTAAAATGGCTTTAAAACAATTAAAAACAAAAATACTTTCTCCAGAAGAACAAATATTCTCATGAAATTCACAGGAGGGCGAATAATTTTAACCTTGACTCTATATATATTGTGTGTTTTGCAGTACAACGAGGATCTGCATTACGTGGAGCCGTGTCTGAACGGAACATTAGTTCAGGCTGACATTACCAACAAAGATGTAAGTGTGTTTACTAATATAAATATCTATTAACCGTAAATTACAATCAAAACTCAGCAAATGTAAATAACAGTATATAGCAGTCTGTGGGAACTGGAAGTTGCTGAGAGGTTTTCTATAGTTTGCTGATGTGCTTCCAACTGAAACTGAATATTGATTAGGGGGCGGGGCATTATTTCAGTATGTTAATGTACTTCTAACTGAAACTGAATATTGAGTAGGGGGCAGGGCTTTATTTCAGTATGTTGATATACTTCCAACTGAATTTGAATATTAAGTAGGGGGCGGGGCTTTATTTAAATATGGTAATGTGCTTCTAACTGAACCTGAATATTGATTAGGAGTGGGGCTTTATTTCAGTATGTTAATGTACTTCTAACTGAAACTAAATATTGAGTAGGGGCGGGGCTTTATTTCAGTATGTTAATGTACTTCTAACTGAAACTGAATATTGAGTAGGGGCGGGGCTTTATTTCAGTATGTTAATGTACTTCTAACTGAAACTGAATATTGAGTAGGGGCGGGATTTATTTCAGTATGTAAATGTACTTCTAACTGAAACTGAATTTTGATTAGGGGGCGGGGCTTTATTTCAGTATGTTGATATACTTCCAACTGAATTTGAATATTAAGTAGGGGGCGGGGCTTTATTTAAATATGTTAATGTGCTTCTAACTGAACCTGAATATTGAGTAGGGGCGGGGCTTTATTTCAGTATGTTAATGTACTTCTAACTGAAACTGAATATTGAGTAGGGGCGGGGCTTTATTTCAGTATGTTAATGTACTTCTAACTGAAACTGAATATTGAGTAGGGGCGGGGTTTATTTCAGTATGTAAATGTACTTCTAACTGAAACTGAATTTTGATTAGGGGGCGGGGCTTTATTTCAGTATGTTGATATACTTCCAACTGAATCTGAATATTGAGTAGGGGGCGGGGCTTTATTTCAGTATGTTGATATACTTCCAACTGAATTTGAATATTGAGTTGGGGGCGGGGCTTTATTTCAGTATGGTAATGTACTTCCAAATGAAACTGAATATTGAGTAGGGGACTTCCAACTAAAAATAAATATCAAGCTTTGATCCTGATTGTGGTGTTTTGGTGACTGCCGCTTTAAATTCAAATGAGTTTGTGCTCTTATCAGAAGAGGGCGGAGCTAAAAATATCTCTGTGTCCGCATAGTGGCAGATTCAAAACAAGCAGATTCCTATGCTAATGAGAGAGAGATGTGCACTAGTGGGTGGGGCTTTCCCCTTCTGATGACATGTATGAAGATAGAACGTCAATCAAATTGTTTCTGCAGACTGATTTATTTAAGTCTAACTAGAACAAACACAATTAATAATTGTTTATCATTAGAGGCTGGATTTAATTTTTTGATTTCACACAGACTTTAGGTGTAAAATAGGATATTTGAGGCTCATTACAGGAGGCAAAATTAAATATCTAAAGTACAAATATGCTAGCAAGGCAAAGAAATAAGTCAGAAGGACACAGAAGGCTGACGGATGAGCAGCACAGAGCTGGCTGTCAGAGGCAGTGTCCGGGTCATGCAGACGGGTAAGAAACAAGAAAAACTACTGTTTATTTCTGTTGTTGACTTTGAGCATCCTACAACAGCACGTTCAATCACTGTCTGGATAAAAACAGCTCCCGGATCCCCCGTGTTTCAGCTGCTTCTCTAACAGTTTGCTTCAAAACAAGTGTGCCAAAGCTGAACCCATACAGTCAGATGTGTGTTTATTTATTTCATTGTCATTCACTTTCATCAAAGTTTCCCAGGAATGCATGATGCAATTCGCCAATGCACACGTCAGAATTAAAGCATTGTTTTAGTTACACTTTACACTAAGGTTTGCATTAATTTCTGACATGAATCTTGTACAGCATATATTAATGCTATCATTACATTTACTAGTGAAGTGATGTATTTTCATTAATTAACAATAACAAAAAAGAATATACCATAGTAATTTATAGTAAATACTGTAGTGTTTTTGAATTATATAATAGTGAACTATTTGATTTTAATCTATTGTAGTGATTCTACAGTTGCTATGGTAACACAACTATAGTAATTGATCTGTTGTGGTGATTCTACAGTTGCTATGGTAACACAACTATAGTAATTGATCTGTTGTGGTGATTCTACAGTTGCTATGGTAACACAACTATAGTAATTGATCTGTTGTGGTGATTCTTTGGTTGCTATAGTAACAGAACCGTAGTAATTGATCTGTTGTGGTGATTCTTCGGTTGCTATAGTAACAGAACTGTAGTAATTGATCTGTTGTGGTGATTCTACAGTTGCTATAGTAACAGAACTGTAGTAATTGATCTGTTGTGGTGATTCTACAGTTGCTATGGTAACACAACAAATATAGTAATATAAACTAATGAGCCAGCACTGTAGTTTTGTACAACTATAGGGTATATAATACTACAACACACCACAGTTTACTGTAGTAAACACTGGAGTACACTATAGTATTTTAAGAGTTGATCAGTTCATATAATGTATAAATCAGTTAGTATAATGTGCTGTAAATGTATTTAATAAGTCAACACTATTTTAAATCAGAAGATTGGTGAAATAGTGAAAAATTAATGTAAAATAAATGTGATTAAACTATTGCAAAGTCCACATCAGGATTGGTGTGTGTTTGTGTTTCTCCCCACAGCATTTCCGCCAGCGTCTCGATAAGCTCCTCGCTAAAGGGATCGGCATGCTGGACGTGGCTCTGACAGAGGCCTTTGAGCTGCTCAGCAATGTGAGTCCACACACACACACACACACACACACACACACACACACACACACACACACACACACACAAACATACATATACACACACATATACATACACACGTATAACCACACACACAAACACACATACACACGCATATGCACACACATGTACAACTACACATGTGCGCACATACATACCGGACACACACGCTACATGTTAACACACGCTTTTATCTGTGTCCGTCTGTGTGTGTTCATCTGTCTCTGTTTGTGTGTGTGTGTGTGTGTGTTTAGTTTAATCAGACAGGCAGAGGCAGTGAGTGCAGTCAGGCTATAATGCTGGTGACAGACGGCGCAGTGGAGACATATGATGCTGTGTTCGCCGTCTACAACTGGCCTGACAGGAAGGTGAGCACAGCTTCTCCATCTACAGCTCACACACACTCTCACACACACACTTCATTCATTCATTTTCCTTCAGCTTAGTCCCTTTATTTATCAAGGGTCGGCACAGTGGAATTAACCACCAACTATTTCAATATATGTTATACACAGTGGATGCCCTTCCAGCTGCAACCCATCACTGGGAAACACCCATACACACTCATCACACACACACTCATACACTTCAGCCAATTCAGTTGATCAGTTCCCCTATAGTGCATGTGTTTGGACTGTAACCAGAGCAACCGGAGGAAACCCACGCCAACACGGGGAGAACATGCAAACTCCACACAGAAACACCAACTGACCCAGCCGGGATTCCAATCAGCGACCTTTATGCTGTGAGGCCACAGTGCTAACCACTGAGCCATGGTGTCGCCCCAAACCTCCATTTCCAGCAGTGTATATGCATGAATGTGTTTATTTATATACAAGCATCATCATAAATACACAACATTATTAAGTAAATGCAAACTTGTCTTTTGTATGCGAACCACAAATGATGACATTTAGTTATGCGACGTATATTGTGCTGATAAATGTGCAGTTTGCAGCAGTATGTGTGTGTGTGTGTGTGTGTTTCTGTGGGCTGTTCAGTTTCAGGGTGGCGTAAGATAAATGTGACATTGTGCCACCTTCATATTGCATTCATTGACAGAAACTGTGATTGCTGAATCGCCGTTCTGTGTCAGAACACATGGTGTTTTAGGGAGAATCTTCTCAGTGCGCTTTTATTATTCTCACACAAGCGCAGTAAAAGATGCTTCAGTTTGGTGACTTACAGCAGGGGAAATAAGTATTGAACGCATTGTCTTGTTTTCTCCTGGGAATAATCTCTCTACAGGAGCTGCTGACATGCAATTAAGGCATGCAATTCTCAAATGACATGCAATTCTCAAATCTGAGAAGTGAATTATGCGTGATAACACTGGAATGAGGCGAGGCAGTGGCGCAGTAGGTAGTGCTGTCGCCTCACAGCAAGAAGGTCGCTGGGTTGCTGGTTCGAACCTCGGCTCAGTTGGCGTTTCTGTGTGGAGTTTGCATGTTCTCTCTGCCTTCGTGTGGGTTTCCTCCGGGTGCTCCGGTTTCCCCCACAGTCCAAACACATGCAGTACAGGTGAAATGGGTAGGCTAAATTGTACGTAGTGTGTGAATGTGTGTGTGGATGATTCCCAGAGATGGGTTGCGGCTGGAAGGGCATCCACTGCGTAAAAACTTGCTGGATAAGTTGGCGGTTCATTCTGCTGTGGCGATTCCGGATTAATAAAGGAACTAAGCAGACAAGAAGAAACACTGGAATGACAAGAGGAGAAAGTGCTGAACTGTGTTTAATACTTTATATAAAGGCTTTTATAATGATGGCAGCTTAAAGACGCGTCTCATATGGAGAATGAAGCCTCCTGCAGTGCTCAGGTGTAAGTTTCTCTCAGTCTTCATCAGAGCGTGTAAATCTTGCTGCTTCTGTGGGTCTCCTCAATCAGATCTGAGCTTTATTCTGTATTCTCTATTGGATTCGGGTCAGGTGATTGGCTGGGCCATTCTACAGCTTGATTTTTTTTCTCTGAAAGCATCTGAGAGTCTCCTCGGCTGTGTTGTGGATGATTGTCCTGCTGAATGGTTTGATCTTCATCCTCCTGCTGATGTAGATGTTGGACTGAAGCAGCTGATCTTCATTGACACTGAGGAAGGGCAGAGGCTTGCTGAAGAACTACTGAGTGATTCCAGCTACTGTCTGGGCTTTCACTGCACAACTACTCCTACCTTTCTTCATGTGTTCAATACTTTATCCCTGCATTTTATTATGCAGAACTTCATTTGTAAACTAATTAGATTGTTTTTCTTTGTATATTTGGATTTCTTTGGTTGTTATCAACATCTGGGAAAAATTTTCAAGTCAACAGCACCTTTAGAAAGATGTTTTCTGAGAAAAATGTTTACGAGTTCAATACTTATTTTCCTGCTGTAAAAACTGCTGAAGATCTGCTCACATTCAGTCAGTTTGGAGCTTTTAAAAATGTGTTTGGTGATTTTAACGCCTACGTAAAAGTACATGAAGAAACAGGTCTGCTTTAATTGAATTTACAGATCTGCTTTAAACTAATCAACAATTTCCCAAGTGCTGTTTAACAGAGGACATGTTGTATTCTTCCTTTTGAGAAAGTCTTATTTCTTTTACTTTGGCTGGAATAAAAACATACAGTATATAATAAAAATGTAAAAACTGCTAAGGTTAATATTATTGCTAACCCCCTTAGGAAATCATTTTCTTTTTGATTAGCTACTGTTATGATCACCAGCGATCTAGAAGCTGCAGATCACTACAAATCCACCACATTATAGACTACAACTCCATATATGCACTCTGCTCACACACACCTGTTTCAAGTTTTGATGATGAGCACACACACACACACACACACACACAGACACACACACACACACACACACACATACACACACACAGCCAGAGGATCATTACAAACCGATTACATGGACTTTAAATACTACGCACACACAGACACACACACACGCACACATCTGGGCTGAGTCTTGTTTATCTGTGTATTTAACATCACGACGTGTTTTCCTTGCCTTGTCCTGCCGTGTTTTTGACTGTAGCCTTGTTTGTTTACGTTGCCTGCTGCCTGCCTTTTGATTCGTAACTTTTGATTCAGTGGCTAATTCGTAGGAATTCCTAAAATTTAATTTGTACAATTTAGTACAATTTGCTCATCGCCCAATGACGGTTGGGGTCAGGGGTGGGGGGGCTTGCCTCCTTTTCAAAATTGTACATTTTCGTATGACTGAATTCGTACAAATTAGCCACGAAACTGACAAAACGTAAAACACTCACGTTTCCTCGTGAGATCGGGCTGGTTAGCCCCTGTGTTGACCATTGCTTGCCTGACCATTCTTGTTAATAAACCCTGCGTTGGGATTGGTAACTCCGCTGTTAGCATCTCCATTGTGACAACTACAGAACGAACTACTTTTCTCCAAAAATTAACCTAGTTAAGCCTTTAAATGTCACTTTAAGCTGAAAACTAGCCTCTTGCAAAAATATCTAGTGAAATATGATGTGCTGTCATCATGGCAAAGACAAAATAATTAGTATTTAATAATATTTGATTAAAACTATTATAGTTAAATGTCATAACCTCTCCATTAAACAGCACTTGGGAATTACAATGTATTTTTGCAGCTGTTGCTAAATGTTTATGAATGACTTTCTGACATTTCCCGAGTGATACGGACTAGCTTTAATTCTTTGGTTAGCGTTGAGTAATCAAAGCTGAGTAATTAAGGAGTGAACTAATTAGGTGTAGTTCAGTTTATCTCTGTTCATTAGCTTTATCTTTAGCGTGACTGTCAGATAAGGCCAAGTCTCCTGTCGACAGGTGCGTGTTTTCCCTTACCTGATTGGTCGAGAGTCTGCCTTCGCTGATAACCTGAAGTGGATGGCCTGCGCTAATAAAGGTCAGATTTACTCATGTGTTTCTGAACCTCTTTCACATGTCTGGGTCACAAGTCAATGTGTATGTGTGTGCGCATGTTCACATCAGTGCATCTTTGTTTATTTCTGATGGATTTGTGTGTTGTGTGTCAGGTTACTTCACCCAGATCTCCACGCTGGCGGACGTACAGGAGAACGTGATGAAGTATCTGCATGTTCTCAGTCGGCCGAAAGTCATCGATCGAGAGCATGACATGGTGTGGACTGAAGCCTACATCGACAACACTGTGAGTCTCTCAGTGGAGCTTTTTCACATGTGTGTGTTTCTCTGCAGCAAAAGTGGTTGGTAGTTGGTGAACTCAGAGCACAGTGAATGGGAGAGTACAACAGATCAGTTATTTACAATCCTTTTTACAGAGATAATATTGAAAAACTCCACAATGTCGTTATCAAGGCTTTTATTAATCATTGTTTAACATTCATGTATTATTACTAATCCAAAGCTGTGTTTGGGAACATTAGATAATGTATGGAGCCAGATCAGCCTCAAAAATAATACATTTAGAATTCACAATTCACATTCACAACATTTAATTCATAAATTTAAAACTCAATTTGTAATTCAAAACACATTTCGTAAATTCCAAACTCAGTTCATAAATCCAAATTAAATGAGTAAATTCAAAACTCAATTGGTAAATTTAAAACGCAATTCGTAAATTCAAAACGCAATTTGTAAATTAAAATTTCTATTAGTAAATTCAAAACTCAATTAATAAATTCAAAGCACATTTTGAATTTCAATACTCAATTCGAAAATTCAAAACTCAATTCATAAATCGAAAACGCAATTCGTTAATTCAAAACACAATTCATAAATTCAAAACGCACTTCATAAATTCAAAACACAATTCGTTAATTCAAAACATGATTTGTAAAATTAAAACACATTTCGTAAATTCAAAAAATAATTCATAAATTCAAAACACAATTCGAATTTCAATACTCAATTCGTAAATCCAATGCTTAATTCAGAAATTCAAAACGCAATTCGTAAATTCAAAACAATTCATAAATTCAAAACGCAATTCATAAATTCAAAACACAATTCATAAATTCAAAACACAATTTGTAAAATTAAAACTTAATTCGTAAATTTAAAATGTAATTCATAAATTCAAAACGCAATTGGAATTTTAATACTCAATTCATAAATTCAAAACTCGATTCATAAAATCAAAACACAATTTGTAAAATTAAAACACAATTTGTAAATTCAAAACGTAATTTATAAATTCAAAATGCAATTCGAAATTCAAAACACCATTCATAAGTGCGCAAATCCAATTCATAAATAAAAACACAATTTGTAAATTCACGAGTAAAAGTTACAAATATTTCATCAAATGGTTTGGATTTGCATATTTATGAATGGTGTTTTAAATTTAGAAATTTGATTTGCACACTTTTGTATTGTATTTTGAATTTACGAACTGGATTTAGTAAATGTGAATTGTGCTGTGCATGTATGAGTTTTATTTTTGTCATTGTATTATTTTTGAGACTGATCTGGCTCCATAGTAATACACTGTGACTTGACGTTAACTAACAATAACAAACATAAACAAATACGGTAATAAATGTATTCCTAATGTTTGTTTACATTAGTAAATACATTAACTAACATTATGCGAACTCAAAGTGTCGATAAAAATCAAGTCATATTAAAATAAAAGACCAAACCCAAAGAGTAAATGATTCCTATCCAGACACATCTTTCAGAGCAGCTCTAATAAATGTGTCCACACAATGGTTTGATGGCAGTTTGTGTTTTGTCTTTGTAGCGTTCGCAGGCTCAGAAGGTAAAATCTGATCGTGATTAACGGTGTTTCTTCACCACACATGAACTCATTGAGCGATCATGATCATGAGTGTTTGTGCATACTGTCTGAAGATTTCCTCCTCTATTTCAGTGTTTGTGTCTTGCTGCATACTTGATTTCACAGTGTATCTGGATTCAGATTGTCCTTTGTGTGTGTGTGAGTGTGTGTGTGTGTGTCTGTGTGTATGATGAGAAATGGCTTGGTCATACTTTTTTTACTTGGATAAAATACATAAAAGTGCAGCAGGGGAGATGCTTTAAGTATTGAACACGTCACCATTTTCCCCAGAAAACATTCATTCATTCATTTTCTTGTCGGTTTAGTCCCTTTATTAATCCGGGATCGCCACAGCGGAATGAACCATCAACAAGATTATTTTGCTTGTTTGACTGTTTATTTCCGGAAAACAAGACTATATTTAGCGCTCGTCTAGAAAATGCTTCTTGATTTAAGAATTTTCAGATATCTGGAATAGAAACTAGACTAAAACTTAAGTATTAAGAGCATTTATTGCAGTGTGTGTCTCTGAATCTGAGCTGTTGTTGTGCTTAAAAATTCTCTCCACAACCAAGAACAATCCTCCATCATTTCACAGGCCATTTACTCCCGCAGAGACAGAAAACCAGGAGGAATTCTGCAGATCTCACACAGTTTACCGTGATATCTCTCTTCCATAAAAAATATTGTGAAAATGCACAGCTGAAGATAGCCTTTACTTTTTCAGTGCTTGTTAACAGATGCTTTTCGACAAATCTAAACTATTTATTTTCTCTTCTCCATGATGACAGCACATAATATTAGACTAGATATACTTTAAAGACACTGGTATTCAGCTTAAAGTGACATTTAAAGGCTTCACTAGGGTAATTAGGGTAATAAGGCAAGTTATTGGACGAGAGGAGCTTAGTTTTGTAGTCAATTGAAAAAAAAAAACAGTTCATAAAGAGACAGTTCATGTCATCATCGCCAATAGCCTAGTACAGGAGTGCCCAAACTCAGTCCTGGAGGGTCGCTCCAGCTCCCTTCACACACCTCCCTGGAAGTTTCTAGTATACCTAGAAAGAGCTTGATTAGCTGGTTCAGGTGTGTTTAATTGGGGTTGGAACCATAAATATGCAGCACAACAGCCCGAGTTTGCCCTGACTTAGTGGTTAGTTCATCAACATATAGCATATATATATATATATATATATATATATATATATATATATATATATATATATATATATATATATATATATATATATATATATATATATATATATATATATATATATAGTGCTTGCAGTGACTTGAGTTCGATTCCCGGCTCGAGGTGCTGATTCTAACTCTGCTCCCCACTCTTTCGTGTCTGTAAATCTCCACTGTCCTATCAATAAGAACAGGTCACCCGAAAATGAAACTTACCGTTTACTCTCTGTCAAGTGTTCCCAAATCTTTATGAGTTTTTTAATTCTATTGAGCACAACAGAAGATAGTTTGCAGAATGCTGAAAATCAGTAACCATTGACTTCCATATTGTTTTGGAATCATTGATGGAAGTTCCTGAAAGTTCCATTGCTTGAACATTTTTCTAAATATCTTCTTTTGCATTCAACAGAAAGATTTGACACAAGTAAAACATGTACATTCAGATTTTTGTGTGAACTATCACTTTAAAGCAGGGGTCACCAATCTCTGTCCTGGAGTGCCGGTTTCCCAGCAGGGTTTAGCTCCAACTTGCCTCAACACTCCTGCCTGGATGTTTCTAGTATACCTAGTAAGAGCTTGATTAGCTTGTTCAGGTGTGTTTGATTAGGGTTGGAGCTAAAATCTCCAGGAACAAGTTTGGTGACCCCCTGCTTTAAATTATCTAATAGATTGACTTTAGCATTTTTATTTATTTTTATTTTATTAAACTTTATTTATTTGTATATGTGTGCTGTTTTATTTTATTACAGCCCTAACTTATAGAAATAAGACTTTCTCCAGAAGAAAAAAAATAATAATATTAATAATAATAGCAAATACTTTGAAAATGTTGTTTTTGTTAAACAACACTTGGAAAATAGTTGACACATATATAACTTTAATAAGAGGATGAGTGTTGTCTTTACCTGTAGAATTGTTATAAGTTCACCTAAATCAGGGGTGGCCAACGCTGTTCCTGGAGAGCCACCTTCCTGCAGATTTCAGTTGCTACCCATATCAAACACACCTGAACCAATTAATTAGGACCTGAACACCACGTGATAATAACAGACAGGTGTGTTTGATATGGGTTGCAACTGAACTCTGCAGGAGGGTGGCTCTCCAGGAACAGGGTTGGCCACCCCTGACCTAAATGATTAATATGTTTAAATTATGCTGTAGTTAATTTGCTCACACTTTACGTTAAGGTGTCATTAGTTGATGCATTTACTAACATGAACTAATAATCAACGATACTTGCACAGCATTTATTAATCACAGTTCGACATTTACTAATGCATTATTAACATACAAATTCATGCTTGTTAACATTAGTCAATGCACCAAGAGTTCACTGTATTTTCATGAACAAATCCTGTAATAAATGCTAATGTTTTTTCATGTTAGTAAATGCATTAACTAACACCACCTGACTGTAAAGTGTTTATTTATGGACTAATTTTAAGGCTTTTTTTAAAGTAAAGTCCACCAATGTTTTTAGTGCAGTGTGTGTGTGTGTGTGTTGTCGGAGTGTTTACAGATCATGACTTCATCAGATGAGTGTTTGTGCATGAGCTGTGAACATGCATGTGTGTTTCTGCTGTCAGGGGAAGCAAACACTGCCATTTTGTATTTGGATGCAGATGATGAGGCTGTTTATCCGCAGCTGCGCCGCATCCGTCCACACCTGAGCATGAGTCCCGCTCGGGGATTCATTGCACCTCACTCTCACATTATGCATGCTCAGTGTTCACGTGCTCTTTGGTGAACTGTGTGGTTTTTACAGTGTATTAGTTCTGATGAAGTGTTGTACCTTCTTCTAGTTATTGTTTACTTGATCATACTTTATCTTCACGCATACTTTATTATAGTAAATTATATGTGGCTGTAAGGTGTGCCATGTTGTCTTGTCTTTTATTTTGTAGTTTAGTCTACCTGTTTCCTGTCCTGCTTTCGCCATGTGCCCCTTTGTGTGTGTGTGTGTGTGTGTGTGTTCATTGGCTGAGTTAGTCTAATGTCTTGTTCTTCATTGGTCATGTGTCTGGTTTCTCTTTGGTTGAATCATGTCATGTGATCTTTAGTGTTTCATACGTGTACCCTCATGTTTCCTTGCTCTTGGTTTAGCTTTGTTTGTGTAACCTCTCTCTCTCTCTCTCATTAACTAATACTACCTTATTGTAAAGTGTTACCTACAGAAGCTTGATGTTTCTGTAGTTTTGATTTGTTTGCACTGGGAGTAAAAGCTGCAGGCTTTTCTTCAGTTTAGGTCACGTTTAGAAAAGCACTTGTAGCAGGCAATGAATGTCACTGATGTGTGTGTGTGTGTGTGTGTGTGTTTGTTTGTGTAGCTGGAAGACGCTCAGGGTCCAGTGCTCATGACTACCGTGGCCATGCCTGTGTTCAGCACCAAAAACGAGACCGTGAGTGATCATAAGCTCTCACTGCTGGGGTGGTAATTGTTAATATTGTTGAGAATCCTCTGAAATGTCTCATTCTGTCTATCAGTTCTGGTTCTGTTCAAATTAATAAACAACTTTGTAACGTAGGAGATTGGAAAACAATGACTAAATCACTTCCAGTCGGTGGTTGATCGATTATTTTAATCATTTATTCAAGTTATTCGTTCAAAATAGATGATTCATTTAGAAATGAGGCACATGACTGTCTTTATGAATGGATCATTGAGTCATTGACTCAAATGATTTGTTCAATATAGCGGATTTATTTAGAAATAAAGCATGTGATGGATCTTATGAATAGATAATTAAATCATTGATTAAATCATTCATTCAGAAACCGACTCATTCAAACTATTTGTTCAAAATAGCTGATTCATTTAGAAATGAGGCAAGTGACTCTTTAATGAATGAATCATTTAATCATTTAATTGTTGACTCAAATGATTCAATTCAGAAACAAAATCGTTCATTGAAACTTTTTGGTGGAAAAAATAACTCATTTAGAGTCATTTAGAGTCATTTAGAAATGAGGCGAGTTACTCTTTATGAATGAATCATTGAATCATTGACTCAAACAATTCTTTCAGCTATAGATGCGTTAGTTTAAACTATTCATTCAAAATGACTGAGTCATTTAGAAATGAGGTGAGTTACTCTTTATGAATGAATCATTGAATCATTGACTCAAACGATTCTTTTAGCAACAGATGGTTTAATTCAAAATAACCGAGTCATTTAGAAATGAGGTGAGTTACTCTTTATGGATGAATCATTGAGTCATTGACATAAACGATTCTTTTAGCAACAGATGCTTTAATTCAAACTATTCATTCTAAATAACTGAGTCGTTTAGAAATGAGATGAGTTACTCTTTATGAATGAATCATTGAATCATTGACTCAAACGATTCTTTTAGCAACAGATGCTTTAATTCGAACTATTCATTCACAATAACTGAGTCATTTAGAAGTGAGGCAAGTGACTCTTTATGAATGAATCATTGAATCAATGACTCAAACGATTCTTTTAGCAACAGATGTGTTAATTCAAACTATACATTCAAAATAACTGAATCATTTAGAAATGAGGCACTCTCTACATGTGAAGTGAGGCAAGTGACTCTTTAATGAAAAGATAATTTCATTATTTAATCATTGACTCAAATGATTCATTCAAAAACAAAATCATTCATTCAAACTATTCGTTTAAAATATAACTGATTCATTTAGAAATGAGGCTCTTTATGATTGAAGCACTGAATCATGACTCGAACGATTCATTATAAAACTGAATCATTTATTGAAGCATCCAAAACGAACACTAAAAACTTGATGAGCGGTATGCTCAGAAATCAATGCTATTAGACCTAATATCAAAATGTGAATCACTAGAACATGATAAGTGGTTTGCTGTATTATGTTGTCTCATGTTGGTTGTTTTCAGAGGAATAAAGGGATTCTTCTTGGAGTGGTCGGCACAGATGTACCAGTGTCAGAAATCCTGAAGGCCATCCCCAAATACAAGGTACACGATACACACGTCAGATGATTCTATATGAAGACTTGTTCAGTAGAGGACAACATATTAAGGAAAGGAAACATAAGCCTGTCTGCATCACCCTTTCCTAGTGAATGTGCACTTGAGTGGAGATATATTTACAAAGCAAATGGTTTTATACTGATTTGATCCCATTAAAAGCCTCTGCTACACTATTAAAAGCCATAATATGGTTACAAGTGCAGACATACATTAATATAACCAACAAACAATCAGTCATTTCACAATACTAGCGAAGAACACACACACACACACACGCACATTCACTCTGAGGTTCAAACACACACACACATTCACTCTCAGGCACACACATACATGCAAACTCACACAAATCACACTCATATGCATGCATGCACATATACACACACAGTTTGAATGCTTTATGGTGACTTTCATAGACATTTCATTGAACATTCTGTCCGTTCTCCCCTAAATTCAGCATTTTTACTTTAAAACCAGCATTTATTACAGTGTTTATACACAAGGTTTTTTATTTTTCCCACCAGATAATAAAAAACTATAATTATGCATTAATATTCTTCTGGGGATATTTTGTCCCCACAATGCAGGAATACCTACACCAAACGCACACATTGTACGAGTATAAAATGCTAAATAGAGGTGAGACTTTCAGCAGGGAGCTGATAATTACAGTCACTATCTGTCCTGAAACACACACACACACACACACACACACACACACACACACACACACACACACACACATGGTTGAGTGACTGCGATGGTTGATAATGAGCACAGTAAGTGTGTTAAGTGCTGCGTCTCACTGAACTGCTCACACTTAAAATCAAAGTGCTCTGCTTATAAACTGCTGTCTTCATGAGTAAAAGAGGAAAACTCTGAGGACGAAATAGACGCTGCAGAAGCCACAATAAGGCTGTGTTGTTTCTAGTCCAAATAACTAAATATTTCAAAATCAAGAAGCATTTTTATCAAATATGGTTTTGTTTTCAGAAATACTGAGTCAATTATAAGTGAGTTTTTCATTAAAGTGCACCTGTTATGCAAAAAATACTTTCATTAGGGGTTTAAACACAGCAGTGTGTCAGCAGCGTGTGAAAATAATCAGCTTTTAATGGTGAATATTAATTAATTACGTTTGTTCTAATCAGTCTGCAGAAACACTGTGATTGACATTCTCCCTTTAAACAAGTCATCAGAGGGGGAAAGCCCCGCCCACTAGTGCCCATCTCTCCCTCATTAGCATAGGATTGTTTTTGAATCTGCCACTATGCTGACACATTTGCATATGTAGCTCCGCCCTCTTCTGAAAAGAGCACAATCTCATTTGCATTTAAAGCGACAGTCACCAAAACTCCACTATTAGGAGCAAAGCCTGAAAGGGTCAGTTACAGAGAGCTGGAGAACATCATCTGTGTGCTATTACTTCGCACACACTCTAGAGACATCAGAGACTTAAAGTACATCTTGTAAAAGGGGCAGAATAGGTCTCATTTAAGACACAACCACATGTTCTGGAATCTGTTGTGTCATAGGATGCATAAACTCCGCCTCCACCAAAGATTGATGCCGCCTTCTACTGCACTGCCTGTTTAGCCATGCAAATATGCAAATCAGTCAGCCAGTCAGAGCAGTGGGCGTTTACTTCTGAGTCTACAATCGGCCTCACTGATTGGACCACCTTGGCGTTATTATTGAAACACAAAATACCAAAAGCAGCCCGTATAAAAAATGACATCTTAAAGAGGAGCTGACATGCAAAATTCACTTCTGTAAGGGGTTTAATCCCAGTTGTGTGGCAGTGATGTGTGAATATCTCCAGCCTCTAATGATAAACATTAATTAGTTTTATTTACTATAATCAGACTTGATCAAATCAGTCTGCAGAAACACTTTGATTGACGTTCCCCCTTTGTACATGTCATCAGAGGGGGAAAGCCCCGCCCACTAGTGCACATCTCTCCCTCATTAGCATATGACATTAGTCTAGTGTTTGAATCTGCCACTATGCTGACACATAGTGCGTTCATAGCTCCGCCCTCTTCTGAAAAGAGCACAATCTCATTTGCATTTAAAGCGACAGTCACCAAAACTCCACTATTAGGAGCAAAGCCTGAAAGGGTCAGTTTCAGAGAGCTGGAGAGCTGTGTGCTATTCTCAGCTCAAACACACACACACACTCTCTAGAGACATCAGAGACACATTTTAGATCTTGTAAAAAGGGGCAGAATAAGTAAGAGGGGTAAACTGATGGTGTCTTTAAAGAGCTGGAGACTATAGCACTGTAAATATGTGACAGTATCTGTGTATGGCTGTCATTTATTTCTTTGTCTGCTCTCAGCTGGGAATCCATGGGTATGCCTTTGCCATCACCAACAACGGATACATCCTCACCCATCCGGACCTGCAGCCGCTGGTAATGTATGTCTGAAGGGAATGGAGAGAGCGTCTCATCAGAGCCATTGTGCTGACAGCTGTGCACACTAAAGAGGGTCTGACAGAAGATGAGACGAGGAAACACTCCATTCACAGCCACAAATGCAGAATCAGAGAGCGCGGGTCAACAGTGTGTCCGTAAACAAAGCCGTTCGGCAGTCAGAGAGAGAGAAAGCGCTGGAAAAGACAACTTTAACTTGTTTTACTCAAGAGTTTTTGTCTGGTTTCTAGTCCTAATATCTAAATTCTCTTAAATTAAGAAGCATTTTCTAGACAAGCACTAATTATTGTGTTGTTTTCAGAAATAATGAGTCCAAATGAAGAGTTTTTTCTTAAAGAAAGCAAAATAATCTGACAATAGGGGAAGAAAAATAATCTTGTTTTCACCTTGGCGTAAGTTTATTTTTCTTACCCCATTGTTAGAATGTTTTGGTTTGCGGCATGTAAAACATGCTAGAATAGTTGGCGGTTCATTCCACTGTGGCGACCCCTGTTAAATAAGGGACTAAGCCGAAGGAAAATGAATGCATGAGTTTTGTATAATGTTTTAAGGTTACAGTAGTAGCAGCACTCATGCTTTGGGTGTTGGCAGCTTCAATAACATCTCCTCAGAAGAGTGATAACTGTCCTCAAGTCAGTTCTGAGAGAAGTCTCAGTCAACTGCAGGCATTATTAAAGCAGTTGTTTATTTAGACCCCCAAAAATGCTGTGAAATGTACTGCTATTTTGGTAGCCAGCAAGAATTGCCACAGAAAACCCTTAATTTAATTTATTCTCATTTAAAAAGAGTCTCCCTGTAGTTTAATTCTACCAGCAGAGGGCAGTATTTACCCACACACACACATATGCATATACACACAGATCCAGGGAAAGGCTATAATTTAATAAACCTTTATGCAACAGGCATTCATTTACATTAGTCATAGAGACCAATTGATTTGAATGAATATATTGTATTGTCACTTGTTTCTCAATATGTCTGCTGTTCTGTGTTTTCAGTATGAAGAAGGGAAAAAGAGGAGAAAGTCCAGTTACAGCAGCGCAGATCTGTCCGAGGTGGAGTGGGAGGACAAGGAGGACGAGGTGTCTGTGATTATTAATAAAAAAAACATATATAATGTGTGTGTATGTATGTATGTATATATATATATATATATATATATATATATATATATATATATATATATATATATATATATATATATATATATATATATATATATATATATATATATATATATGTGTGTGTCAAAATGATTAGCCTCCTAATACATTTTAATTCCTTCATAATGTTTCTCCGATTTCTGTATAATGGAGAGATTTTGTTCAACACATGTATAATCATAATAGTTTTAATAACTCATTTTCTATCTATCTATCTATCTATCTATCTATCTATCTATCTATCTATCTATCTATCTATCTATCTATCTATCTATCTATCTATCTATCTATCTATCTATCTATCTATCTATCTATCGTTCTATCTATCGTTCTATCGTTCTATCTATCCATCCATCCATCCATCCATCCATCCATCCATCCATCTATCTATCTGTGTAGAAAGTTTTTATTTGATTTGATATTTTCATGTAGTGTGTTTTGTAATCAAACACTGAACAGAGCACACATTAAAAGGCCTTTAAGCGTCTGCAGTTGTTCTCAGCCTTCATTAGTGTGGGAGGAGACATATGTTCAGGACACCCGCAGTGCTTCTGCTGCATGTCCTGCTGTTCAACTACATGCACACAGAGAATACATCTATTTCTTTTATTTAAGATCGGGAGATTCACCAGAAAAACGTGTTCAGGTGTTTTCGGGACTGTCCAGAAAACCTCTGTATGACTGTAATGAAATGTTATTTTTTATTATGGAGAAAAGTAAAAAAAGGAGTCGATTCCAGCGCTGTTGTGGATGAGTTTTACCATCAATCATTTATCAGTTCAGTAGCACACAACTTTAAATTCCTGTTAATGAAAATGTATGTATGGATATTGATGTACGGATGTGTTTCATTGTTTGATTGTCAGATGTGCTTTTTCTCTCTCAGCTGCGTAACGCTATGGTGAACAGACAGACGGGAAGCTTCTCTATGAAAGTCAAGAAAACTGTGGATAAAGGGGCAAGAAACTTCACCTAAACACACATACACATACACACACACACACACACACACACACACACACACGCATACACACAAACACACACACACGCATACAGTGAAGACAAAATAATGAACAGTGGTTTGTTCTGTAGACAATCAGAAAAAAACATCCCAAAAACTCGACATTCTTCAGGGAGCTAATTTTTTTTATTTAAAGTTTTTAGATTTGTTTTTTTACTTTAATTACTTATTTATTCGTTTGTTTGTTTTACTGGCTTGTTTGTATGTTTACTTACTGATTTACTTACCTGTTTGCTTGCTGGTTTGTTTGTTTGTTTGTTTACTTGTTTATTTAAATGTTTTTTTGCTTGCTTGTTTGTTATTTTACGTACTGATTTACTTGTTTGTTTACCTGTTTCTTTGTTTGCTTACTTGTTTGTTCGATTACTTGCTTGTTTGTTTTACTTACTGATTACTTATTTGTTTGTTTACTTGCTTGCTTGTTTCTTTATTTACGTGTTTGTTTGTTTACTTGTTTGTTTGTTTGTTTGTTTTCTTGTTTGTTTGCTCGTTTGTTTGTTTGTTTGTTTGTTTGCTTGTTTATTTAATTGTTTGTTTGTTTACTTGTTTGCTTACTGACTGATTTATTTGTTCATTTGTTTACTTACTGAATTACTTGTTTGTTTGCTTGCTTGCTTGTTTACCAACTTTTTTGTTTATTTATTTACTTGCTTGTTTATTTGTTTGTTTTCTTTGTTTGTTTACTTACATGTTTGTTTGTTTGTTTGCTTGCTTGTTTGTTTGTTTGTTTGTTTGCTTGCTTGCTTGTTTGTTACATACTGATTTACTTGTTTGTTTGCTTGTTTGTTTACTTGTTTGTTTGTTTACATGTCTGTTTGTTTGCTTGCTTGTTTGTTACCTACTGATTCACTTGTTTGTTTGTTTGTTTGTGTGCTTGATTGTTTGTTTACTTGTTTGTTTATTTCAACCTAACTAAAAGAAATAAAACTTTCTTCAGAAGAAAAATATAGGAAATATTCTGAGAAATGTCCTCGCTATGTTAAACAGCACTTATAATATTATTATGAATAAAGACACTACCATACAGAGTTTTTCTTTCATTCTCTTATAGTGTTTGTGTGTGTTTGTGTTTCAGAAGCGGGTGCTTGTTCTTCACAATGATTACTACTACACAGACATTAAAGGAACGCCCTTCAGGTGATATATGTTGGTTTCTGTTTCTTTACATTCAAAGTATAGTGTAAAACAACAAGAAAACTGGAGATTAAAGAGTTGTTACCATAACAACTGCAGAATCACCACAACAGATCCATTACTATAGTTGTTGAGTAACCTTAGCAACAATAGAGTCGCATCACCGCAACAGATCAATTACTGCAGTTGCTGTGTTACCATAGCAACTGTAGAATGCCACGAAAGATCAATTACAGCCGTTGTTGTGTTACCATAGCAACTGTAGAATCACCACAACAGATCAATTACAGCCGTTGTTGTGTTACCATAGCAACTGTAGAATCACCACAACAGATTAAGTCTAGTAAATATAAGTATAACTACACAATGTTTCTCTGGTTTTCAGCTTAGGAGTGGCTCTGTCTGGAGGTCACGGCAAATATGTCTTCAGAGGAAATATCTCTGTTGAAGAAGGTAACTATACGTGGAACTACAATTCTGCCTGTGTTGGGCACGTTACTTCAAAAAAATTAGTTATAGTTACTAGATACTTCTATCAAATAGTAAATGAGTTAGTGACTGTATAACATTGTAACATTGTTATTAACATAACTATATAAATGCAAATAAACACTTAGTAACATTGGTATAAAAGGAACTAATCTCTAGGGCCAGACGAAATCTGCGGACGATTTCTGGTGAGAATTTTGGTAAAAATCTGCAGATTTTGGGAGCATCATAACTAAAACCCTATTATGTTAAATAAAAAATAAAATCATTTTATTTAATGTTTAAAATGCAAATCCGATGAGATTGACTTTATTTGGTAAACAAAACAAGTCTCCCCTATAATATCTCTACAAAAAGACTGAAAATGTGACTGCACAAACTGCATTGTGCCAAAATCCGATGAACATTTCCATATTAGTCAATAAAATTACTGTAATTAATGTAAAAACTTAATTAATATAGATTTACACACATTTACACAAGTAAATAAACAGAATTAATGATGGGCTAAAAATCTGTGGAATTCTGCGAAATTCTGTAGAAAATCTCCAGAATTCTGCGTGCGCAGATTCCGTGTGGGCCTACTAATCAGTTAGGGAACGTCACTATTGCGTTACATTTAAAAATAAAAAAACTGGAACTAATCTAACAGAATAACTTTAACCACAGTGTAAATATTAAAGCATTCATTCATTCATTTTCCTTCATCTCAGTCCCTTATTCATCAGGTGTTGCCACAACGGAATGAACCAACAACTATTCCAGGATATGTTTTACACAGCGGATGCCCTTCCAGCTGTAATCCAGTGCTGGGAAACACCCATACACACTCAATTGATCAACTAAATTGGCCATAGTGTATGAGTGTGTGTGTGTGAATGAGTGTTTCCCGATACTGGGTTGCAGCCGGAAGGACATCCGCTGTGTAAAACATATGCCGGATAAGTTGCCAGTTGATTCCGCTGTGGCGACCCCTGATTAAGCTGGACGGGCATCCGCTGTGTAATGCATATACTGGAGTAGTTGGCGGTTCATTCCGCTGTGGCGAATAAAGGGACTGAACAGAAGGCAAATGAATGAATATATAATTGATTGATTGTGATGAATGTTCATTTTGCTGATCAGGGATTCTGCTAAACAGATGCATGTCCTTCTGTTTCAGGGCTGCATGATTTGGAGCATCCAGACGTTGCATTAGCAGATGAATGGTACAGCAGGCTATTTTATTTACATATTTTATTCAGCTCTTTATGTGTATGCCGATTGAAGTATATGGCGTGCGTGCGTGCGTGTGTGACTGATGTTTTTCAGGACATACTGTAACACAGAGGAACATCCAGACCATCCCGTGCTCTCTCAGATTGAAGCCATTAAGCTGTATTTCAATGGAGAAGAGCATCTGAAGTGTGAGTGACCTGCAGACCGAGACGAGTTTTGCTAATAGTGACTCTTTATTTCTTGCTTGTTTGTGTTCATGCATGTCTTGTTGTAGTTGTTTTTCCACCAATTCCAGAAACCCTTCAGAAACGACTGTTAAACACTGTTTATTAGTCAGCTGGAGGTTTGGTTGGGGAGTTCAGAAAATTGGCCGTAGTGTATGGAGTGTGTGTGTGTGTGTGTGTGTGTGTGTGTGTGTGTGTGTGTGTGTGTGTGTGTGTGTGTGTGTGTGTGTGTGTGTGTGTGTGTGTGTGTGTGTGTGAATGAGTGTGTAAGAGTGTTTCCCAGTACTGGGTTGCAGCTCAAAGGGCATCCTCTGTGTAAAGCATATGCTGGAATAGTTGGCGGTTCATTCCGCTGTGGCGACCCCTGATGAATAAGGGACTAAGCCATAGTGAAATGAATGAATGAATGATCATGGGGCGTCTCTTTTCATTCATTCATTTTCTAGTCGGCTTAGTCCCTTTATTAATCCGGGGTCGCCACAGCGGAATGAACCGCCAACTTATCCAGCAAGTTTTTACGCAGCGGATGCCCTTCCAGCCACAACCCATCTCTGGGAAAGGGCGTCTCTTTTGCCTTACTTAAATGAGTTATTTGTGTGTGTGTGTGTGTGTGTGTGTGTGTGTGTGTGTGTGTGTATGTGTGTGTGTGTGCATATATGTTTATGCATGCGTCCATACGTGCATGTGTGTTTGTGTATGTGTGTGTGTCTGTTAGTGCATGTGTGTGTGCGTGCATGCATGTGAGCATGTGTTTTGTGTGTTTGTGTGTGTGTGTGCATATATGTGTATGCATGCGTCCATACGTGCATGTGTGTTTGTGTATGTGTGTGTGTCTGTTAGTGCATGTGTGTGTGCATGCATGCATGTTAGCATGTGTTTTTTGTGTTTGTGTGTGTGTGCATATATGTGTGTGCATGCGTCCATACGTGCATGTGTGTTTGTGTATGTGTGTGTGTCTGTTAGTGCATGTGTGTGTGCGTGCATGCATGTGAGTATGTGTCTTGAGTGTGTGTGCGTATTATTGTGTGTATGTAAAGGGGGTTGTGTAAGTTTGTGTGTTTGTGTGTATTTGCATTTTTGTGTGTTTGTTTGTATGTGTGCATGTGAGCTTGTGTGTTTTGTGTATTTGTGTGCATGTGTTGTGTGTTGTGTTGTGTGTGTGTGTGTGTACAATATGTGTGCATGTGAGCGTGTGTCTGTGTGTGTGTGTGTGTGTATGTGTGTGTTTATGGTCTTGGTTCTTTTGGCAGGTTCACGTCCTTCTTCTTCTCATCATGTCTTATATCTCGTGCTGCTGTTATTCTTGTTAGTGTGAAGCATGCTGAATGACCAGTGTGTGTGTGGTGTGCTGTAAGTAATCGTGCTCTGCCTTGTGTAGGTGATCAGGAGCTGGTGCAGGAGGTGTTGTTTGATGCGGTGGTCACGGCACCACTGGAGGCGTACTGGACCAGCCTCGCTCTCAATAAATCCGAGTAAGAACAGCTCATGAACACACTCTGTAGACACGCTTCTAGATGCGAGAAACATTGTATAATGTGTGATTTTGCACACAAAGCAGTCATCAGGGTCACTTTTATTGTATTTGAATTATCTTAAAAGCTGAGATTGTCTCACTCTTCACTTGTTTGAGTTTGAGTTTATTTTTTTCTGTGGAGCTCAAAGTAAGATATTCTCAAGAATGTTGTGGAAAAGCAGCCATTGACTTCAATAGTAGGAAATAAGAATATTAATACTGGGTACAGCATCCTTCAGTAACCTTTCGTTGTGTTTAACAGAAAGAAGAAACTCCAATAGGTTTTAAACAAGTGAAGAGTGAAGCATGACTGAATGAGTTTTTTAGGTGCGCTGTCTCTTTAACTTGTGAACCCTGAACCCTTGTTTGTGTTCATGCATGTTTTTTGTAGTTGTTTTTCCACCAATTCCAGAAACCCTTCAGAAACGACTGTTAAACACTGTTCATTAGTCAGCTGGAGGTTTGGTTGGGGAGAGTTCAGAAAATTGGCCGTAGTGTATGGAGTGTGTGTGTGTGGGTGTGTGAATGAGTGTGTAAGAGTGTTTCCCAGTACTGGGTTGCAGCTAGAAGGGCATCCTCTGTGTAAAGCATTCGCTGGAATAGTTGGCGGTTCATTCCGCTGTGGCGAACCCCTGATGAATAAGGGACTAAGCCATAGTGAAATGAATGAATGAATGATCATGGGGCGTCTCTTTTCATTCATTAATTTTCTTGTCAGCTTAGTCCCTTTATTAATCTGGGGTCGCCACAGCGGAATGAACCACCAACTTATCCAGCAAGTTTTTACGCAGCGGATGCCCTTCCAGCCTCAACCCATCTGTGGGAAAGGGCGTCTCTTTTGCTTTACTTTAATACTGGGTACAGCATCCTTCAGTAACCTTTCGTTGTGTTTAACAGAAAGAAGAAACTCTAATAGGTTTTAAACTAGTGAAGAGTGAAGGATGACTGAATGAGTTTTTTAGGTGCGCTGTCTCTTTAACTTGTGAACCCTGATTGAACAGTATTTTTCCTGTGGTTGTGTTCGCTCCGCTAGAAACTCTGATAAAGGTGTGGAGATCTCTTTCCTCGCCACTCGAACTGGATTATCACGCATCAACCTTTTTGTGACGCCAGATCAACTGAGCAATCAGTAAGCAAATCACACTTCCCATCTTAAAACACTAGACAGGCCTGTAGCCAGCCTTTCTGCAGTTATTTACAGCATTTTAGTGACATTTTAAGCTCTATTTTAGCTGGATAAGCTTGCTGGATGGTCATCATAACCACTTTTTTTGAGATGTTTTAAGATATTTTCTAAAGATTTATGAACTAAGAAATTTTTCAAATACACATCTATTACATCATGTTTCATTAGAAAAAACACAAATCTGTTAATAAAGTTTTAAAAATAAAAACTTGAGTCTATTTTCATTTATTAGGCAATTAACAAACTGGCCAACTTTCCTGTTTTTCTCTTTGAATATTGTTTTAAACATAATAATAATAATAATAATAATAATAATAATAATAATAATAATAATATTAATAATAATGATAATAATAATAATAATTAATAATAATAAATAATAATAATAATAATAATAATAATAAACATAATAATAATAATAAACATAATAATAATAAACATAAACAATAATAATAATAATAATAATAATAATAAACATAATAATAAACATAATAATAACAAAACTAATAACAACAACAATAATAATGATGATGATGATGATGATGATGATGATGATGATGATGATAATAATAATAATAATTAATAATAATAATAAATAATGATAATAATAATAATAATACTATTATTAATAATAATAATAATAATAATAATAATAATAATAATAATAAACATAATAATAATAATAATAATAATAATAATAATAATAATAAACATAATAATAACAATAATAATAATAATAATAATAATAACAACAACAACACTAATGATGATGATGATAATAATAATAATAATAATAATAATAATAATTAATAATAATAATTATCATAATAATAATACTATTAATAATAATAATAACAATAATAATAAACATAATAATAACAACAACAACAATAATAATAATAGTAATAATTATAATAATAATAAATATATAAATTATAACAATAAACATAAGAATAATAATAATAATAATAATAATAATAAACATAATAATAACAATAACAACAATAATAATAATAACAACAACAATACTAATGATGATGATGATGATGATAATAATAATAATAATAATAATAATAAATAATAATAATTATAATAATAATAATACTATTAATAATAATAATAACAATAATAATAAACATAATAATAATAATAATAATAACAACAACAACAATAATAATAATAGTAATAATTATAATAATAATAAATATATAAATTATAACAATAAACATAAAAATAATAATAATAATAATAATAATAATAATAAACATAATAATAATAATAATAATAATAATAATAATGATAATAACAATAACAACAATAATAATAATAATAAATAAATAAATTATAACAATAAACATAATAATAATAACAATAATAACAATAATAATAATAATAATAATAATAATAATAATAATAATAATAATCCAGCATGTTTTACACAGCGGATGCCCTTCTAACTGCAACCCATCACTGGGAAACACCCACACACTTATTCACACATATACGCTACGGACAATTTAGCCTACCCAATTCCCCTATAGCGCATGTGTTTGGACTGTGGGGGAAACCGGAGCACCCACAGGAAACCCACGCCAACACAGGGAGAACATGCAAACTCCACACAGAAACACCAACTGACCCAGCCGAGACTCTAACCAGCAACCTTCTTGCTGTGAGGCGCCCCAGCCTAACATTATTCCTCTTAAACCAGCATGATATAATGAGTAAATGTGTGTGTGTGTGTGTGTTTTGTGTTGAAAGAGGCCTCCTGACAGGAGAGGATAAAGAGGTGCAGTTCAGCGCTGATCATTTCCCTCTGTGGTACAGAAGAGCTGCTGAACAGGTGCCCGGCACATTTGTCTACAGCCTTCCGTATGACGCAGGTGACTATATACGACAGCAGGAATTAATGCATGCTTTACACTCACTAGGTATGGGACAATAACCGGGTTCAAAGTTTACCACAGTGTAATCTTGCGTAGTCAGAGCTCAGACTCACGGCTGAAGGTGTGGGAGCTTTGGTGCTTTGAATGAGCAAGAACTGGCCACTATGTTAAATGACTGACAGGTTAAACAACCAATCACGTTTCGTTGTGTCCTTATATGAAAGGCGAAGGCCTCTCGATTTTGCTTATTTGAGCACAATAGTCTATGATCATTCATGGCTTGATTTTAATGATTTGATGAGGACAGTGCGGTCTGACTCTGCTCAGACTAAAGTCTCATCACTGAACAGTAATAATGTCCAGTATAGAATATAAAGTCCTGCTGCAGTGGAGACAGAATGAATATTGTGTCTGACTCCATCATGAGCTTGGAGGACTGCATCCATACATCTCTGACATGACTCAAATCACTGATTAATAAAGTCATCTGGAATGAAGAAGAAAGCCTTTAGCAGGATCCCAGAGTTCATCAAGTGTCTTGTGTTCATCTTCAACACCTCCTCCTTCATCAGCTCAATAATGTTCATGACTGGTGACTGGGCTGGCCAATCCTGGAGCAGCTTGACTTTCAGGAGCTTTGATGTGGAGGCTGAAGTATGAGGAGCGCTATCCTGCTGGAGAATTGTCCCTCTCCTGTGGTTTGTAATGTCATGGGCAGCACAGATATCCTCAGGCTGTTGATGTTGATCATCCACTCTGCAGATCTCTCGCATGAATGCAACCCCAAACCATGATTTCTCCTTCACCAAACTTGACAGATTCGGTGGGAATCTTGGCTCCATGTGGGTTCCAGTAGGTTTTCTGCAGTATTTAATGAAAAGTGTTCTTTAACATTTCCCTGAACTGTACACTGTACTTCAGTCAGTCAGAATACGGGACCGTCCCCAATACTGATTTATTAATATCAACCCAATATCGACACTGAAAAAGAACAGATGCTGCATCTGATATGGCATTTGTGGTTATTCACACAGACTGTTTAACATGTACATGTATTTACACAACAGTTAAATTCAGGAAGCAAATACAGGGTAGAGCTGCAATATTATAACAGAAGTCATCGTGACGATTATTACTCCAGTGCCGTCCAAAGGAAAAAAGCAATACCTACACATTTGCATAAAGATGACCTATTATGCCTCTTTTTACAAGATCTAAAATGCATCTCTGATGCCACTACAGTGTCTGTGTGTAGTTTCAGCTCAAAATAGCGCACAAATCATGCTTTGTAACTCTCTGAAACTAACCCTTTTAGGCTTTGATGTCATTTTGGTGACTGTCACTTTAAATTCAAATGAGATTGTTAAAAGAGGGCGGAGCTACAAATGCCTGTGTGTCAGCATATTGGCATATTCAAAAACAAGACTAATCTCGTATGCTAATGAGGGAGAAATGGGCACTAGTGGGCGGGGCTTTCCCCCTCTGATGACACGTACAAAGGGAGAATGTCAATCAAAGTGTTTCTGCAGACTGATTTGATCAAGTCTGATCAGAACAAATACAATTAATACATGTTGATCCTTTGATGCTGGATATATTCACACACAGCTGTCACACAACTGGGTTTAAACCCCTTATGAAAGTTATTTTTACATAATAGGTGCCCTTTAAAACCGAGTAAAAGCCTAAAATGGACTTTGTGACGAAGTTTTCTGGTTCAGTTTTGTCCTGTTTCAACTTATCTACTCACAATTAAATTGTCTGGCTGCTGTAAGATTTGTGAGAGGTATATTTCTCAAGTTAAGCATTTGTGTAGTTACCACACTTCACCCTTGAGGGGCAGAATATTAAAGCTTATAATGGCTTAGAAAATGGCACATCGCTTTATACAGAGAGACAAAACTGAGTGAAAATCAGCTTATTGCTTTTTACGCATCAGAAATCAAGTCTTTAGTTAAATTAGAGGCATGAAAATGAAATGGCTATTCAACGGAAATATACAGAAGTCTCATAAAAACCCCTGATATAGCAATTAAACCTGTTCACAGGGTATCTGGACTGTTGTTCAAGCCTAGCTGGGAAACTAGTGCACCGAGAAAGAAGCTGCATACTTGCATACTCATACTTGTGTACTATTTTACACCATTTTGTAGTATAAATAGTGTGAGTAGTGTGTTCACACTGAAAACTCTAATAATAATAATAAGTGCATTTTAATTACCCGGATGATGCACTCATTCAGCTGCTAAAGTGAAGTGTGTAATGATGGACACTTCGCGCACTTAACGACCGCAGGTTTGCTCACGTAGCGGAAGGGGCGGAGCTATCGAGCGCACATGTTGGATAACTTTATTTATTTTGGATGGTGAAAGCGAAATTCTCCTAAGAGAGTGATTATAGCGCCTCCTGATGGTGAATACGGTTATACTCACGGCAGGTATTATTTGATGATTCGGTCGTTTATTTCACTGATTTGGCGACCGTCAAACGTCATCAGGGAAACAGTTTGAATTTCCGCTTAGTAAAAAAACATTAGTGTGCCATTTGGGACGACACTACATACATATACTATCCTGTTGAGTGTGTAAGTGCATAAGTACATAGTGCATGAGTGCATAGTGTATAGTGTGCCATTTGGGACGCAGCTAGAGGATTAAAAAGTCAATACGTTTATGTTCATGGTCAAAATAACATGGATCACCACAATGGTGACTTCAAGTTTAACTACCTACATTAGTCCCCAATATTAGGCTATTTATATGTTTGTTGTTAATAATAATAATAATTAATATAATTAAAGCAAAATTTCACACTTCACATGGTTAATGGATGTGAATATAATTTATACAGGCAATCTCAGTGAATATTCTCAATATTATTAACCAGCCCGGGCTCATTGTGGAAACGTAGTCCCGCGGACGTTTCTGGAGACCGCGGAATACGTCCCGGCGAGTACGTACGGCTGCAGTTTTTGTTTTTGCGAATCCGCGAGAGGCCGCTGTTGTGCGCTTTTTCGCATCTCAGACGCCTTTCGCGAGTGCAGTTCGCGCCCGTGCTGTTCTCGCGTGAACCCACCAGAGGCCGCTGTCCGACTGACTGGATGATTGACTGCGCGACCGACCAATCGGCTGAACCGCCCTCCTCCTTCCCTGAACCCAACCAATTTCACCGATCAACCCACCCGCCCGAAAAGTCGTCCAAAAAAGATTTTTTTTTTTATTCTACCGCGTTTTCGGATTTCACCGCATTCTCACCCTGTTACAAAACTCGTTCACTTAATTTTTGGGATTCTGTTTTTGTTTTACCTGATTTCTGGAACTGCTCTTCCCCGGACTCGAAACCGATCGCCTTCTCTCTGCATCTCGAGCCTGCCGACGTACACGGTGAGCTGAGTGGACAAACGGGTTGCAGCAGGGAAGCCCTCCACAAGGAGGTAAGCGGTCGGCCTGCCGGCCGGCAAGCACTACAGGAAACAGCGACACACCGCCCCGCAGCGTTCGCTTGAAAAAAATTAACGCGGCCGTACGTACGTACCGGGACTATGTTTTCAGAATGTGCTTAGGTTGTTATTAACCACCTTAAGCAATATTTGTTTCTGATTGTCTGCAGAACAAACCACTGTTATACAATGACTAATTACCCTAACTTTACCCTAATTACCCTAGTAAAGCCTTTAAATGTCACTTTAATTTTGACTTTAACTGTATATACACAGTACATAGTATACGTATATACAGTTGAAGTCAGAATTATTAGCCCCCCTGTATTATTAGACCACCTGTTTTTCCCCAGTTTTGGTTTTTTCAGCACATTTCTAAACATGCTATCTTTAATAACTCATCTCTAATAACTGATTTATTTTATCTTTGTCATGATGACAGTAAATAATATTAGACTAGATATTCTTCAAGACACTAGTATTTAGCTTATTTAGCTTTAGTGACATGTAAAGGCTTCACTAGGGTAATTAGGGTAACTAGGCAGGTTAGGGTAATCAGGCAAGTCATTGTATAACAGTGGTTTATTCTGTAGACTATTGGAAACAAATATATAGCTTTAAAGGACTAATAATATTGACCTTAAAATGGTGTTTAAAACATTAAGAACTGCTTTCATTCTAGCCGAAATAAAACAAATAAGACTTTCTCCAGAAGAAAAAATATTATCAGACACACTGTGAACATTTCCTGAATCTGTTCAACATCATTTGGGAAATATTTAAAAAATAAAATAAAATTCAAAGGGGGGCGAATAGTTCTGACTTCAACTGTACGTATGAATGCATATTCAGTATGTGTGTGCTTGTTTGACCTGAGCTGAGCTTTATCTGTATTTTTCAGCCTCTGACAATAAGAGTGTGGTCTTGGCCAGCAGCGCCATCCATCTGCTGGATGAGAGAGAGTCACCCATCGCTGCAGGTACCACAACTTTACACAGTTACAGATGTGTCGTGCTGTCGTGGTTTCAGTCTTTACAATGGGAGAGGAAGGGAACATCTATACAGTGTTCAGCGTAAATGAGTGGACCCCTCACAGATCTCTCGTTTACATTCATATCTTCTGCAAGATGCTTTACAGTTTTTTATTAGTTCCCCTATAGCGCATGTGTTAGGACTGGAGCACCCGGAGGAAACCCACGCCAACACGGGGAAAACATACAAACTCCACACAGAAACACACACTGACCCAGCCGGTGTCCTGACATTTTATTCTAGCCATCAGATTATGCCACCAACCCTGTATCTGAATGGTTCTGAGGTTGGGGTTCGGGATTGGGGTGATGTTACAGCTTCATATCACACTACTCTACATTAACATTAACACTGCTAGTAAAATCTGAGAGGTGGCATCTTGTGTCATCAAAATGTGCGTTTTGTATGGGAGGTAGGACAAATCGACAGAACACCAGGGCTCAAACCAGCGACCTTCTTGCCATGAGGCCACAGTGCTAACCACTGAGCCACCATGCCGCCACCTACATTAATCAGTGCCAAAGACAAAACTGATAAACTAATCTAACAGAAAACTGAAGATCACAGAAAGAATAGCACACTTGAGATTAATATGTTGAGGGAAAATATTAAACAAAACAGTAAAAAATCAAGAGAAACGTAAAATATAATTGACTTTTTTTTGCAGTAACTTGAATTTAAGTGCATAATATTTCTATTCCTAAAGATGTCCGGTGACCAAACTCTTATTTTAATGCATATAACTGTTTAATAACACCGTTAGTTTAAATGCACCAACATATTCTCACTACAAAACAGACAAAAATAACCATCATTAACAGAGGCTGTGCTCATTAATGCAGAGCGCTGTATAGACAGCTATTCAGAGAGCAACACTAATCAACTGTCTGGAAGTCATTGTGTATTTTGCGTCTCAAATGAAGTGTTTTCTTGTTTTAAAATGAAGATATTAGTACTAGAAAACAATCATATTTTAGGGAAGTGTAAATATGAATGACTGAGATGGATTAAAAAGCCAAATCATGAGAGTGAAAAGAGAGGCACTCGAAAAATACACAGAAATGATGAAGACAAATCACAACAGCACAGAGAGAGAGAAAGAGAGAGAGAGAGAGAGAGAGAGAGAGAGAGAAAGTGTCTGTTTGAACATAAGCCTGGAGGATCACACACACACACATACACATACACACACACACACACACACACACACACACACACACACACTCATGCTCAAATGATTCATGTTATAACTGACAGAGAAATGAAGTAGAACAGACAGATTTTCACCCTCTGCTTCACATGATTCGCTGCTTTGCTGGACCACACACACACAAACACACACACACACACACACACACACACACACACACACACACACACACACACACACACACACACACACACACACACACACACACACACACAACCAAAATCAAGTGCTATTCCATTTTTCAAGTTGTTTATTTTATGCATCTCTCACTTGTTCTGGTGCTGCTGTTCTAGAATCAGTGTTAAAGACTAATACACATGAGTTTAACATATATTACAACACACAAGCACAAACACACACATTTAACACAGTTATCTGAAAAATAGAGCTTTCTTTAACACGTTGATTATGTTCAATTTGTGTTCATCACATACTATTATTATTAAAATTATTGTTAAATTAAATGTTATATATATATATATCCCTTGTGCTGTTTAACGAAGAGAATATATAATGACCAATTATATATATATATAAAATAATAAATATATATTGAAAATAGTGAACATTATATATATATATATATAGATCATTTTAGATTTTGTCACACACTCAAGTTCAAGTCAATATATATCATGTCATGATTGCTTGGCTGTGTGCTCGAATGTTATATAACGTACCGGAGATCAACCCTTCAGTACATACAGTAGAGTACGGGCTTATATAATCCTCTATATTCCAGCACAAGAGCTCTCTATATCTTTACATCTTTAGTGTCATCTGACTGTAGTTGTATTTCTGTATTTACAGAGCTGCTTTTACAATAGTCATAAGCACATTAAATTAAGACACTCATATTGAGAACACATAAACATGTGCAGTAAAGGTCAGACGTTGTACAACAGACTGTAAATAAAACACTTGTATGTATGAGAATTATTGCTGGTTATTGTAATGAATTTCTGCACCTCTAAAATCTCTTGCAAGTAGCAGCAATCATTACTCGACCTCACTTTTATTTGCATGTTCATTTTGCATGTGTTTTCTGCTTTGAAATAACAGCTGTGATTAAAGCACAGTCACTGATATGCTCATATGAGTCTTTGGCCAAACTGAAGCTGTACAGGAACTGATATCGTCTCCTCAATAATGCTGCAAACAGTGTAAACAGCAGTGGTGGAGTCTGTTCTCCATATACTGATTAAATACTCCTTTGGAAAAATACAGTATGCCAGAGACCGTACACTGAAAAACCCTCTTAAGATTTACTTGATAAAATCCTCATAACAATTTGCATGAGTGAAAGTCAAGTAGGTTATAGTATTATACCATAGTGCTAATCTCATATCAAGTACATTTAACATGAAAATCATGTAGAATTTACTGTTGTTAATTTAGGAGTGTCAGGAGAGAACCGGGTGAGCCGTTTACACTGAATCGCTGACTGTTTGAACTGTTTGAATCGAATCATTGAACTTACAAACTATTAGAACTGAGTGAGCCGTTTACACTGAATCGCTGAATGTTTGAACTGTTTGAATCGAATCACTGAACTTACGAACTATTAGAACAGAGTGAGCCGTTTACACTGAATCACTGAATGTTTGAACTGTTTGAATAGAATCATTGAACTTCTGAACTATTAGAACTGAGTGAGCCGTTTACACTGAATCGCTGAATGTTTGAACTGTTTGAATCGAATCATTGAACTTACAAACTATTAGAACTGAGTGAGCCGTTTACACTGAATCACTGAATGTTTGAACTGTTTGAATCGAATCATTGAACTTACAAACTATTAGAACTGAGTGAGCCGTTTACACTGAATCGCTAAATGTTTGAACTGTTTGAATCGAATCATTGAACTTACAAACTATTAGAACTGAGTGAGCCGTTTACACTGAATCACTGAATGTTTGAACTGTTTGAATCGAATCATTGAACTTACGAACTATTAGAACTGAGTGAGCTGTTTACACTGAATCACTGAATGTTTGAACTGTTTGAATCGAATCATTGAACTTATGAACTATTAGAACTGAGTGAGCTGTTTACACTGAATCACTGAATGTTTGAACTGTTTGAATCGAATCATTGAACTTACGAACTATTAGAACTGAGTGAGCTGTTTATACTGAATCACTGAATGTTTAAACTGTTTGAATCGAATCATTAAATCAAGATGAATGGACAGATATATGATCTAATCTTACAACAAAAAACATCGGGCTTTATAAAGACATATAAAACAGGATGTCTGGACACAGGTGTATGGAGAAGGATAACACACTTGTATTCATTTACAAACATAACAAATACAACGCGGGGTAAAAATTGACACAAGCTTTTTTATTCAGTGCCTATGGTTTTTACTATAGAATGCACTTTGGCATCCTGAAAAAATACTTCTTTTTTTTTGGCGTAATTGAAAAATATTAACTGAAAATATTAATTTGATCTGTATGTGACTAGAAAATAGCTGCCAGCCATAGTGGCTGCCAAGTGCACAGACCTGCCTTTAAAATTACATTTATACAGTATAATAAATGTCTGATTTCAACAATACAAGTGCTTAAAAAAAAGAAAAATAATCTGTAACCTGCTTAACAGTAGATGTCCTTAATATATACAGCCCTTAACTGTAAATCCACCCTCCCAGAATTAAGGTTTAAGGTTTATTTGTTTTCTGCATAGCAATGCCAAGACTGAATTATTGCAGAAATTACATTAAAAAAAGCCAAATAAAATGAAATTAAAATGTAATAGAATTGAATAGATTTTTTTCTCTGCATGGCGCTTCACTTTTATGCTTTTTTTTTTTTTGCAATAATTGAATTTTTTTGTTAGCATGTAGACCATACATTGGGATGTGAAAATAAGGGATATGCCCACCATAATAATGGTTTAAAAATCCCCAAATGACTAAATATGTCATTGTAAATAAACAGCTAAATGGTCAGTAATATGCTTTATGATTATTATTAACAAAATAAAAAATAATAATGTACATTAGCAGCAAATACATTAGCAAACAGTTACGCTTATTAAAATGAATAGCTATTGTAATGAAAAAGAATCAAGCTATCAAATCACATTAATCTTTTCTCACACATTCTGATGAAGGAGCAGCGGATGAATCTCTTATTTATTTAGACTTTTTTCATATGATTACATTAAATAAGAGGCGTCACTTTAAAAATGCACACATGTAACGTTATAATGGAAGCATTCGACTGCTTTGCCAACTTTTTAGGCTCATTTAGGACGAAATTAGTTGTGTTTGAAAAACACCCTCACCAAGATCGACATCTTTAGATCTTATATTATTAATTATGTGTGTATGTCTGTTCAAACACGCACCCAAAACCCAGCATGGGAAGCAGCGTCTATTTATCACTATGGAGCGCGTCAGCTGACAGTCACGCACTGCTATATGACTGCTTTGAGGATTGCATAGGAGGGGCGACGACACCAGTAATCAAAAGGAAAGGGAATCCCTCCGTTTTTATATTTATTTCAAAGTGTTTTCACGCATAAACCAAGCGAAAGCACAGAACAGACTCACATTTAAGAGTAAGGGGCGTCCCCTGGTGGTTCGGCGGTATGGGTTGTGTATAGGGAGGCTTGGCTCTTTAATGTGTATTTGCCACCCTTTAGAGAAAGACTGAAAATACAGGAGAAGATGATAGCGGGATAGAACTGTAAAAAACGGGAGAATCCTGGGAAAAACGGGAGGGTTGACAGGTATGATGTAGACACACAAGAGCAAGTGCACATGTTCTTGTGCCTGTATGTGCATGCTATGCTGCATCACTCCATTATGTTACTCTGCATTTCATGTATAGTCATGAGCAAACTTATTTGCCAAGAAAGTAGTTCCTTAATAAATACAGTGTATAGCCATAAATTCACTCTTCCAGGATTCCCTGCATGACACTTCATCTTTTTGCAATCGCAGGATTTATTTATTTTTTTTTGCAACAGCACGTGCATGCTCTGAAGTGTATCCTCGGGGTGTTTCCGTGCTCTTATGAGCGTGATATGATGCATCACTCCAGCGGCTCCTTATCCTGGTCTCTTTCGATGTTTTTCTGCTCCTCTCCTGCAGTCTCCTTTGCTTTCTTCTTGAGCTCTCGTTGATATTTGGCTGTGATCGCTGCATATGCACATCCGTAGACGGCGGCCGCTAGCATCATTAAACACACTATCCCACACACCACCCCTGTGATGACCACGGTGGCGATGGCGTGTCTGTAGTTTGCGGGTCTGGATCTCTGCTTGGCCTCGCATTCGGGCAGTATGGGGTCTCCCGCGGGGCTGAAGTCTCCCCCAGACGGGGCTCTGGGGCTGGGGTAGAGCTGTCCGCTGAGCGTGCGGTGCTTGCTGTCCATGTAGTGGATGTTGGCGAATAGGTAGCTGTAGCTGGTGATCATGCAGGCGTGGAACAGCTCGTAGGGAACGAGCCGGAGGTCTCGCTCCAGCATCAGATGCGGCTGGACACACGTGATGCTGTCCACAACTCCACCTGAGGCACAATCAGAAGAGGTCAAGCAGATATAGACCTTGGTCTTATTTCTCTTTTTAACTTTCTGCCTCGATTGAGGATCTTAAAATGCATTGCTATTCTCTCTTCATCCGATTCTAAGCTTGGTTTCTACCAGCAGAGGGCGCTCTATGCTTTACAAACACTAATCTCTGCGGTTAAACACTCATCTAGAGCGCTGTCTGCTGTTAAACACTAGTATAGAGCACCATCTGCTGTTAAACACTAGTCTAGAGCATCATCTGCTGTTAAACACTAGCCTAGAGCGCCATCTGCTGTTAAACACTAGCCTAGAGCAACATCTGCTGTTAAACACTAGCCTAGAGCACCATCTGCTGTTAAACACTAGCCTAGAGCATCATCTGCTGTTAAACACTAGTATAGAGCATCATCTGCTGTTAAACTCTAGTATAGAGCCCCATCTGCTGTTAAACACTAGCCTAGAGCGCCATCTGCTGCTGTTAAACACTAGCCTAGAGCATCATCTGCTGTTAAACACTAGCCTAGAGCATCATCTGCTGTTAAACACTAGTATAGAGCATCATCTGCTGTTAAACTCTAGTATAGAGCCCCATCTGCTGTTAAACACTAGCCTAGAGCGCCGTCTGCTGCTGTTAAACACTAGCCTAGAGCATCATCTGCTGTTAAACACTAGCCTAGAGCATCATCTGCTGTTAAACACTAGTCTAGAGCGCCATCTGCTGTTAAACACTAGCCTAGAGCGACATCTGCTGTTAAACACTAGTCTAGAGCGCCGTCTGCTGTTAAACACTAGCCTAGAGCGACATCTGCTGTTAAACACTAGCCTAGAGCATCGTCTGCTGTTAAACACTAGTCTAGAGCTCTATCTGCTTTTAAGCAGTAGCCTAGAGCGCCATCTGCTGTTAATCACTAGTCTAGAGCATCATCTGCTGTTAAACACTAGTATAGAGTGCCATCTGCTGTTGAACACTAGCCTAGATCGACATCTGCTGCTGTTAAACACTTGTCTAGAGCGCCATCTTCTGTAAAACACTAGCCTGGAGCATCATCTGCTGTTAAACACTAGTCTAGAGCGCTGTCTGCTGTTAAACACTAGTCTAGAGCTCTAACTGCTTTTAAGCAGTAGCCTATAGTGCCATCTGCTGTTAAACCACTCAGTACACCTTAGCAACTGCCTAGCAACAACTTATCAACCACTCAGAAGACCCAAATAATAATCTAGCAACCACTCAAAAACACCCTAGCAACCACCTAGCAACACCTTAGCAATGACCTAGAACAACTTAGCAACCCCCTAGTATTGCCTTAGTAACCGCCTAGCACCCACTCAGAACACCCTAGCAGCTGCCTAGCAACACCTTATCAACCACTCAAAAGACCTTAGCAATCGCCTAGCAACCACTCAAAAACACATTAGCAACCACCTAGAAACACCGTAGCAATGACCTAGAACACCTTAGTATCTGCCTTGCAACACCTTAGCAACCAATTAGAACACTTTAGCAACTGTCTAGCAGCACCTTAGTGACCACTCCGAACACCCTAGCAATCGCCTTGCAACACCTTAGCAACCGCCTAATACACCTTAGCAATGCCTTAGCCATCTACTCAAGCAATCAACCTTAGCAACCACTAGCAACTGCCTAGCAACCACTTAACAACCAATCAGAACACCTTAGCAACTGCCTAGCGAGGCCTTAGCAACCACTCAGAACACCCTAGCAATGCCTTAGCAACCACTCAGAACACCCTTGCAACCACCTAGCAACACCTTTGCAACGACCTAACAACCACTCAGAACACCTTAGCAACTGCCTAGCAATGCCTTAGCAACCACTCAGAACACCCTAGCAACCGCCTAGCAACACCTTAGCCACCACCCAAAGCACCCTAGCAACACCTCGGCAACCACTCAGAACATCTTAACAACAACCTGAAACACCCTAGCAACAACTAGCAACCTATATGTGCTTATCACTCTATACCAACTGTTTCAAACCTCTTGAAAACTACTTCAATTTTATAGCTACTTCCAGACTAGACTTTCTAGAGACACCATAAAGTTTGTCTATGAACTTTACTTTTGTAGTTAGATGTAACATTTTAATATTTAAAGTATTTTGTTTACCTTTGAAAGCGAATGTCTCCAGCCATAGTTTGAGTCCGATCAGATGGCAGTCGCATCTCCAGGGATTGCCCTTTAGATGCAGAACTTTAAGACTGCCCAGAGCCTCCAGATGTATGCGGTCCAGCTTGGTTAGCCGATTGTTATGGAGAAACAGATGCGTCAGATAGTGGAAACTATCCGCTAGAGCTCCAGGTAGACTGTTTATGGTGTTAAAGGAGAGGTCCAGTGTCGTAAGATTCCTTATGGAAACCAGAAGCCGCCGATCCACCTCCCGTATAGAGTTATTAGCCAGACTCAGGACTTTCAAGCTCCTGAGGCCCAAAAAGGAGGTGGGAGAAAGCATGGAGATCGAGTTGTTGGCCAGGTCCAGGGTCTGGAGGTTTGGTGTGTCCCGAAAAGACATGGAGCTCAGGCCTCGGAGCCGGTTGTTTTGGAGATAAAGCTCCAGGGTGTCTTGATGAAGTTTTCGTGGGATATCATACAGTCCTCGACCCCGGCAGTCCACCGTTTTGGCGTCACACGAGCACTCTTTGGGGCAGGAGGAGGCCGTGTGGAGTAATAACAGGCTGGAGAATGCAAAAACCAAACCTAGTCGAGAGAGAGAGAGGGAAAATTAGCCGTCATGGTTCTCACTTGGTTTAATCTCTAAGACTTATGCCAGGTTCACACCAAACATGAAGGCAAAGCAAGATTATTCTAGAGCACGTTTCAAACACAATGATGATTCACACTCATTCATTCATTTGCCTTCAGCTTAGTCCCTTATTTATATGGGGTCACCACAGCAGAATGAACCGACAACTATTCCAGCATATGTTTTACTTAACTGATGCCCTTCCAGCTGCAACACAGTGCTAGGAAACACCCATACACACTCATTCACACACACACACACACACACACACACACACACACACACACACACACACACACACACACACACACTACAGCCAGTTTAGTTGATCAGATCCCCTATAGCGCATGTGTTTGGACTGTGGGGGAAACCGGAGCACTCAGAGGAAACCCATGCCAACACGGGGAGAGCATGCAAACTCCACACAGTAACATGAACTGTGACTGTGATTGGCTCTGAAGGTCATCGCTTCACTATTCTTTCACCATTGGAGCATTTAAAAGACGTATCTTGTTGATTTATTGATCCATATTGGGTTTGTCTTCAGCAAAAATTAAACAAATCACACCCTAACTAACGTGTTTTAGATCAGCAGTAATGTAGACAGCGCCCTCTAGTGTATTCGTCATCTGACATTCATTCATTTTCATGTCGGCTTAGTCCCTTTATTATTCCGTGGTCACCACAGCGGAATGAACCGCCAACTTATCCAGCACATTTTTATGCAGCGGATGCCCTTCCAGCTGCAACCCATCTCTGGGAATGTCATCTGACATGTACATCTAAATTGTACGCTAATTAACACATGATGAGATTGGCAAATTTGTAGACAGCGCCCTCTAGTGGATTTATTGTATATGCATGTATATTATGTATGTTACGCAAAAAAGGCATGCAGCATGATTTTGGCACTCACCACAGTGGTTTGTTTATGTATAAATATGAAAAAATATGTATAATTAAAAGCTTTTAAATGGTTTTTATGAATAAGCCTTTACAAAGGGAAGATCTGGATTGTTTTGTAGCACAGGTTGCTCTGCAGTCGCAATGGAAACAGATCTATCTATATCCAGGCTCTGAGTGTTTGTCATGGCTATAGCAGCTGCTCATAAGCTGGTTCCCGTGCTCTTCTTTTCTAAATATCACACATACACACACACACACACACACACACACACACACACACACACACACACACACACACACACACACACACGTGAAACGAGACTCTGATTGGTTTAATGCATGTTATGCTGTTAACCAGGGGTGTCCAAACTCGGTCCTGGAGGGCCGGTGTCTTGAAGAGTTCAGCTCCAACTCTAATCAAACACAACTGCTAAAGCTAATTAAGCTCTTACTAGATATACTAGAAACTTTACTGTTAATAGTTGGGTTAAACATACCCCAACATAAACCCAACTTTAGGTTATTATAGCACCTTCCCGGTTATTTTAACCCAATGCATTGAGTTATTTTGATTAAATCCCTGCTGAAAAATCCAGCTTAAACCAGCCTAGGATGGTTGGCTGGTTTTAGCTGGTCCTCCAGCCTGGTTTTAGAGGGGTTTTGGCCACTTCCAGGCTGGTTTACAGCCATTTCCAGCCTGGTTTTATATAAATAAATATATCAGGCTGGAAAGTGACCAGCTAAAACCATTTAAAACCAGCTTGACACTCCTGGTTTAAGCTGGACATAGCTGGTTTTGGCTGGGCTCCCAGCCTGGCTAGACTGGTCAAGCTGGCTTTAGCTGGTCATCTCCCAGCCTGACCAGCTAAAACCAGGCTGGAAATAGCTGGAAACCAGCCTGGAAGTGGCTAAAACCCCTCTAAAACCAGCCTGGCCGACCAGCTAAAACCAGCCAACTATCCTAGGCTGGTTTAAGCTGTTTTTTTAGCAGGGTATTCATCACTGACTTCAAAAACAAGAGCTATAAACACATTTTATGCAAGGAATATGTATATCTTCTGTTTGATTTCTATATTTATGCTTATCTACTGCACACTAAATGTGTTCCTCTCAACTGTTGAGTTCATCAATTTTACTAAGTAGTATCATGTGCTTTAAAAGACTCTTATTCTGCTTTCAAGATGTGGAAAAAGTATAAAAATAAATATTAGATATGGCTGAAAATATGAAGGCAGGACGGTCCAGTTCTCATTAGTCTGACGTTTGTGTCCTTAATTTAGCAGCGCTTCAGGTCAGCGAACAGATTCACTCCACACGCTGAACAAACAATCCTTCCAGACGACAAAAGAAGCAAAACACAGAAGAAACAAAGCAAATATTCCTCATTTATAATATGTGGGAACGTAAACATTAGCATTTGACTATATTAGTGTGAGCTTATCTACTGTAGCTGCTGGTTTACACGACTGCTCAAACATTCTACCGTATGTGTAAAGTGTGTAAAGCTCTTTTCAGCTTGCCTGTAAAAACGTGAGATATGCTTGCTATTTAAAGAGACTGTTTTCTGTTTGAGTTTATTTTAAAATGTAATTTATTTCTGTGATTTCTAAGTATTTTTAGCATCAATACTCCAGTCACACGATCCTTCAGAAAATATTTATTATGCTGATTTGCTGACACTGAAGTAAAATATGCATGATATATACAACTCATCTCTAAAATGCATAATACAGAATTAATTAAAATCACATTATTAATCGTACACTACAGCCTAAGGTATAAATGTTCACTGTAAGATAATGATGCATAACTTTAAGTCTACACTACTCTCATTTGAGATGCAAGCAGTGATTGTGACTGAATTAAACTGGATCCCATAGTGAACTCTCTGTGAGTGCACAGCAGCGTACTTTCAAGAGCAGGCGGAAAACACAGGGAATAAACTCTGGCAAAGATTCAGGAAGGCCGAATAAATGTCAAGGATACACCTTTAGGCTGTGCCAAAGGGTGTCTTACTGCTCCTGGAGCTTACTACAGCAGTGGACACCGGATAGTGCACTGAACACCACAGCACAACTACACTACACAGGGAAAGTTCATACAAAAATTACAAGTCTGCCATCATCTATACTCAACTTTCACTTGGTCAAAACCTAATTTACTTGTTTTCTTCAATTGGTCAAGCTGGTTTAGCTGGTCATCCCCCAGCGTGACCAGCTAAAACCAGCCTGGAAATGGCCAAAACCCCTCTAAAACCAGGCTGGTTGACCAGCTAAAACCAGCCAACCAGCCTAGGCTGGTTTAAGCGCGATTTTTCTGTAGGGTACATTAATTAATTAATTTATTTATTTAATTATTTATTCATTTATTTATTTATAGAACTGCCATTTGAGTCAGGTATTTTCATAGTAAGAAACATACTATTGAAGTCATTGGCTATTACAAAATCTGTATTTATTTATTGACTTATTTAAATTCTTCTTTGAAATAAAAAAAATCTTAATTTTTAAAATTCTGCTAGTTTTAATTTTATTACTTTTTATTACATTTTATTTCATTTTTATATTTTATTTTTATATTTTATTTCATTAAAAAAATATATTTTATTATTTATTTTATTTTATTATTTTTTTAATTTTTAAATTTTTAAATTTTACTTTATTTTTTTATTAACTGTCCATTTCAGTAAATAACAATTAACCTATTATTATTATTATTATTATTATTATTATTATTATTGTTATTATTATTATTGGTAGTAGTAGTAGTTGTAATCTTTAATAATTAATTTGTTAATTAATTAATTTTTTTTTTATTTAATATTTATTTCTACTCTATATAACTTTTTAATGAACTATAGATATAACAGAAATGTCATAGATTTTATGCTGTGTGAATTATTATTAACTCATACATATTTTTGCATTATAATTGCATTGCAGTATTATTAAAATTTTGCTAAACTGTACACAATTTATTCATTTATTAAGTTTGTGTTTAAAAAAAAAAAAATCTTCATTCTTAAAATGTTTCTATTTTATTTTATTTTATTTAATGAGCTGTCTGTTACGGTAAATGACAAATAAATTATTATTATTATTAGTAGTAGTAGTATTACTATTATTATTTAATTAATTTATGATTTATTTTTATTTAATTTTATTTCTACATTATTTTTTGATGAACAATAGATAGAACAGAAATGGTATAGATTTTTTTGCTAAATTATACATGTTTGTGTTGTAATTGCATTGCATTATTATAATTAAAACTCTGCTAAACCATACAGAATTTATTTGTCTGTTTATTTGTTTGTTTGTTTATATATTTTTGAAAATATTTTAAAATGTAATTTATTCATGCAATTTAAAGGCAGATTTTTTAGCATCATTACTGCAGTCACACAATCCTACAGAAAACATCCTAACATGCTGATTTGATGATCAAAAAATACATATTATCATTAATATTATTATTATTATTTATTTTTAATTAGAGTGTTTTTTTTGCTTTCTTTGAATAAAAATGTTAATATAAACGGCATTTATTTGAAATATTTTGTGACATATAAATGTCTTTATCATCACTCTTGACCTTATTAAAGCATCCTTCCTAAATAAAAGTATTAACTGATATCAATTCTTTACAAATAATAAGAACAAATACAGATGTTGACTCCAATATTCTGAATGGTCTAGCATATAAAAAAGCAATTTATTTCAGATAAACATTAACTATTATACATTCATTTTGCTCTGGCTTCAACCGCTATTCCAGCATATGTTTTACACAGCAGATGCCCTTCCAGCCGCAACCCAGCACTGGGAAACATCCATACACACTCATTCACACACACTCATACACTACAGCCAACTCAGTTGATCAGTTCCCCTATAGCGCATGTGGTTGGACTGTGGGGGAAACCGGAGCACCCGGAGGAAACCCACACCAACGTGGGGAGAACATGCAAACTCCACACAGAAACACCAACCGATCTAGCCAAGGCTCGAACCTGCTACTTTCATCCTCTGAGGCCACAGTGCTAACCACTGAGCCACCATGCCACCCAATACTTTACAAAGCAATCTAAACAGATACAGATGCTGACTCTTCTGAATGATATAGGACGTTTCAGGCTTTTCATTTCAGATAAACATTTGATTTATTTACAGCTCATGTAGCCGATAATGATATTAGTAAACCGTAAACATGCAAATGTGTACAATAATCGCTGAAATAATCTCAGATTCTGATTGAGTCAACATATGAACATGCAGGACTGCTCTTCTACACAAGCACACTGCACACATGCCGCTCTTACACACAGTGTCTAGTCCAAAATATCCCAAAACTCTTCATTCAAGAAGCATTTCCTAGACAAGCAAACAATAAAGTCCTGTTTTCAGAAATAACAAGTCAAAATTAAGTGAGTTTTTCATTAAAACACGCAACATGATCTGTTAATGGGGGAATAAACATGCAAGTATGTCAAAAGGAGCAAGCAATGTTGTTTATTCTGCGCAGTTGTCAGATTATTCTGCTTGTTTGAATGAAAGCTCACTTCACTTTGACTCCTTATTTCTGAAAACAACACAATATCTAAGAGCTTTTAGGCATTTGGATTAGAAACAAGACGCAAGACTGTAAGTAAGAGCAGCATGTGTGCAGTGCAGCGTCTGATTTGAGATCAGTTTGAGTGTGTTTTTGCTGAACTGACCTGTCATGGTTTCTGGAGCGTTCCTCCGGTCAGCAGATCCAGAGTCAGTCCAGCATGTCTGATCACATCCAAACTCTCAATCGCAGGAAGAAGAAGAAGAGAAACACACTCATTTCTGCTGCTCTGCCTCTTTCCTTCAGTGTGTGTGTGTGTGTGTGTGTGTAAACACTGTCATGTTGTGCTCCGTTTCATCTTCACATCCATCGCCTCATGCACACACACACACATGCACACTAATAAAACACAGACTCTTTGTCAAGGGTTACTTTCTGACTCGCTCTCTCTCTCTCTCACACACATACACACACACACACACACACACACATACACACACACACGTGCACGTGGTGTTGTGCTGAGCAGCTCTGACATCACTGTGTGTCCGCAGGCAGAGAACTGGCAGATCGTGCCCTCACATTTCTCTCGTTTCCTCGTGCACACACACACATGGTTTAGGTTTTCATGTGTTATGGGGACTCCGTTTAGACATAATGGTGCTTCTGCAGTACATGTTGTGTGTGTGTGTCCTATTCTTAAACTCAACACTCGCAGGAAACACTTTCACACCTTCAGAATGCTTCATTCTGTGGGATTTAAGAGCCGTTTTCATCATGGAGAATGAAAATGTCCCCACAAGGTCAGAATGTACTGGTGTTGCTATAGTTGTGGGGACATTTGGTCCTCATTAAATGATAAATGTCAGGACCGCAAAGACACACTCTCAGTACACACGTTCACTCAACACACACACACACACACACACACACACACACACACACACACACACACACACACACACACACACACACAAACATGTAGCACAATTGTGCACACACATGCACACAATTAGGACACATGCACAAACTCACAAATGCACACATGCGCACACACACACAAACACACCCACACACACACACACACACACACACACATACAAACACACTCACAAACAAACATGTAGCACACATGTGCATACACATACACAAAGTTAGGACACATGCACAAACTCACAACTGAACACATGCGCACACACCTGGGAATAAGGTAAAATCACATGTATACACACACACACAGCACATATGCATACACACACACACACACACACACACACACACAAGTACAAACACTTAGGACACACACATTCAGCATGTGCACACACACACACACACAACTCACATACGCACACTCAGAACTTGCGCACACACACACACACAACTCACATACGCACACTCAGAACTTGCACACACACACACACAACTTACATACGCACAATCAGAACTTGCGCACACACACACACACAACTCACGTACGCACACTCAGAACTTGCACACACACACACACACACAACTCACATACGCACACTCAGAACTTGCGCACACACACACACACAACTCACATACGCACACTCAGAACTTGCGCACACCCACACACACACACACACAACTTACATACGCACAATCAGAACTTGTGTGCACACACACACACACACACACACACACACACTTTGCATGCATGCACTAACCCACAAATACACACAACACACATGCACACACACACACACACACACACACATACACTCAACACACACATACTCAAACACATGCACAAACTCACAAATGCACACATGCGCCC